>NW_009647046.1:616762-653232 GCF_000708025.1 Charadrius vociferus
TCCCTACAGACTTCCCAGCCATGCCCCAGTTCTTGTGGGAGGAATCTGGTGCGAATTAACCGCCTGCTGTTCCTGCCCACAGTCACATACTTCACCCAAGCGCCTGACACCCATTGTGATCTGACAGGCTGTGGTGGTACCTGCAGGCGGTGGGTAAGGCAGAAGCACAGGTGGTAGAAAACGCTGTTGCTGTGATCACTCTGAGTCCGCAGGGAGCCAAGGTTACCTCTTGACCTGCTCTTTTGAGGTAAAAACCGTTGCTGCACAACTATACTAGCAAAGCAGTCACCTTTAGGTCAGAGTTAACTGACCCCAATGTGACCTTACTTCTGCTCATTTTTCTAGTGTAGAAAAGCTCAAAGGCATAATGCAAAGTCACATGTATTAAAAGGGACTACCTGAGAAAGGTTACCTCTTCATTTAATCATACATTTCAGTTCTTGCTCAATTAACATACCTCATGCATTTTCATCCTTCTATTACAGCTGCAGTATCTTTAGACCTGAAGCTCTATGGCTCTGTGCCAGGCATTTACTGTTATCTGCTGAGATAGGTAAATCATTTTGTTTAGTGCAGACTGTCCGCATGTATCCTTTCAAAGCAGAGGATAATTTCTGTCGTCTTTTATGAGGAAGTATGCCAGGTATGTAACACAGCAAGAGGACCCTTGTTTCTCCACACCTCCCTATCTGAACTAGGGTTGGAGGTATGCCAGCTTGTGTGCGTGTTCAGGACCCAAGATGACAGCACAGGACCCCCGTCTCTAAAGTCTCCTGCTCATCAGGAGCTTTGGTCTCTATACACCAGGTAGCACCTAACTTCCATCATGTCCATGAATAAGACATCCAGTACAACACTTGAGAAGTTGCCCAGAGAGGTTGTTGAGGCCCCACCCCTGGAAGTGTTCAAGGCCAGGCTGGACATGGCCTTGAGCAACTTGGTCTAGTGGGAGGTGTCCCTGCCCATGGCAGGGGGGTTGGAACTCGATGATCTTCAAGGTCCCTTCCAACCTAAACCATTCTATGATTCTTTAAGTTCGGAAAAATTATCAGGAATTTCACAAGGAGACTGTCTCTATTAAAGATCAAATTGTCTCCGAGCACAGAGTGAAAGACTTTATTAATTTATACAACAGCTTCTCATCATGACTGTATTGCACCATACATTAGAGACCACACAAGCAAAGAGCTCCCCAGGCAGTACAGTCCAGCACAGGTCCAGAGGAAATTAGCTACAGCTTATACGGAGCTTCTTGCTAAGCTGATCATGCTGCTTTCAGAATACAAGCTAGTATCTCCAGGCAGAGCTACTGCCCTACCTATATGTTCCAGCCTAGTTAGTGGTCATGCAGAGACCTCGGTCCCGTGCTCCAATGCAGTGTAGATGAGCTTTCTGTTGCTTATCATCTCAATGAAAAGCATTTGTAAGCATGGCAAGTGAGTCACAGTTTTTGTCCAAAGTGAACTCTAGAAGCATAGACTGTTTTTACTGCATCTCTGTCACTTCACATTCAAACGTTACTAGTTCATACACAGTACGACTACTGCACTAGCTGTTTGTCACTGTAAGCGGCGGAATCTTAAAAGCAGTCTTATAGAAAAGATGAACTGGGTTCAAAACAGGAATACTGTGTGTCCATCCTTTGGGCCAAATCCATAGGGAAGAAACTGCATATTAATGGATGCATACTGGTGTAAAACTACTTTGCACAAGCAACAACCATGTTCAGGCTTAAAGGGCTGCTTGAATCAGTTGACAAAGTTGAGATGTTGCTGTTCCGGTGAATGGGAGAGTGAGTTCATGCTCACATGGCTCCATATGCAGAGCTCAAGGTCTATGTCTTACTTCATTTTCCAATATGGAGCACAGAGGTTTTATGCTAGCTGTCTCCACAGGGAAGAATCATTCCCAACAAAAGCCAGGGTAAAAATCACAATCACAAAAGCCCTTCTAACAGAAATGCATAGCCATAAAGGATAAGGGGAAAAAAAAACAACCTTTGAAACTGGAGAAGGCTTTGCTTGCCCAGAAACATTTACCCATTTAATATAAAGCCTTAGGAAGGAAATGCAATAATCTACAATATTATCACTGAACTGCTGTATTATCTAAAATATACATTAGAAAGTCACCCTGCTGTGAGACAAAATATCATTAACTTCCTGATCTTTAGAGCAGCCAAATCCTTCAAGGGATACTTAATATCAAAGCATAGCATAGCTCACTTCTTTCAGCTGAAATGGCTATGTAGAAAGTACAAAAGAAACACAGGCCTTGCTTCTATTAAGTATGAAAGCTGAAGACTACAACAGAAATTGTTGATCCTCCCAGACCTCTGGAATGGAATAATTACACAGAAGGAGAATAAATTCATCAAGAAATTGTCCATCAGTTTTCAATTGGAATATGATTTTCATTATTCCTTTTTTCCCCTTCCTTCTCTATACATCCCTTCTGGTGTTTCAGATAAAGTTAACAGTGATGAAACAGAAAAGCCTCAGCAATAAATGGATATGGGGTTCCCTAGGTGAAAACGGGTGGAACAGATTGCAGGATACATAGTTCACAACTCATGTGCAATTACTTAGAGTGGGATTCTTGTTCAGAAATTGAGCTTAATGTCTTTGTATTGCTTAAGTCCTACAAAGAGTGATAAAATGGTGTGGAGGCATTGAGCTGGCCAAGTGTACAATTGTTCATATTAAGTGGTGAGTCCTGTCTAAAACTAAATCATCCATTATACTTATGACGAATTCAGATGAGATTGGTAAAGATTAAGGAATTAAAAATCAATATAACATTTAAACATAGATTTGAAAGTAATTCTTACCAGGTTCTGAGTCTGATATTCTTGAAAGACAGTGGGGGAATAGTAGGCACACTATCAGGAGTCACAATCCATTTCTACTTGCTGAGCGTGGAAACAAGAATGCCTATTGCAAAATAGTGGCAGCAGTATTGGGATATCTCTTCAAGAATAGGTAAAGATCAAAAGACTATGGGAGAAGGCCTACCTCTCATCTTCTCTCCAAAAGATGTGTTCCCTTACAGGTGGAAATGAATGAAGGGGACAGACTTCTGAGTCCACCTTTTCCTCACCATGGGATTTACCATCTCCTTCCCCATCATGGGCAGCACCAGTTCTTTACCTACCAGACATGCTTCTCCCACAAAACAAGGTGCTGCACATAAATAGAAGGGAGGACATAGAATTTAGTATGAATTTGGGGTCACTGTTCCATGAAGATTGCTCAAAAATGTCATGATATATGAAAGGATACTGGTTTTGTCTTGATTACCATTACTAACGTGGAAAAGATAGTGGGACGTAGGGAAAATGACCCAAAACAGGGAAAGGAGAAGTCTGGGCATGTAACTTCACCATTCCTTTGAAAAAGGTCTTCAAAAACTCTGGGTGTGAAAAAAATTTGGATTTCCAAGCACCAGTATAAGGTACTGTTGTACACTGGCTCATTTTAAGCTCTAGATATCTGTAAATGTCCCCTTGTGTTTAAGGGAGCTTAACTAACACAATATTTAGACATCTGAAAGGTCTATAAATCAAAAGCACATAAGGTAATCCCCTGGAGTGCATGTCAGGTGGCCCCTGTTATAAACTGACCAAAACCTTAGATCAAATTTGCAAACATATCACTGTTTTCACAGACTACCCCTCTCCAGCATGATATTAAGTGATATTCATTAAAACTGGTGATGCAGTTTGAGTAAAGGGAATAATACAGAGGTAGTTCAAAAGGAGGACTCAAATAGCTCAGAAGCTGGCATAGAGCATGAAAGGACCATCTTTGTATCCCACCTGACAATGCAGTTTGCAGCAGTCTTGTCACAGCCACACTGCAGCACCAGGAGTGGTGTCAGCTAAATGCGAAGGCGCTTTTCTTTCTCAGTTCTTAGTCATGCTTACAGTTAATGGGTAGCTCTCGTTCCTGCAGCCTGAGATCTGACAGCCAAAAAAGAGCTATTGGGTGAATTTCACTTGTCTCTCTGCTTAAGTCTCAGCTAATTCTTCAGCTGTGTCAATTGGGACTTGAGCGGTACATAAAGCTTGCAGTGGCTCTCTGCAAAAGAAATTTCACTCTTTGGTACTGTATAGTTTACAGTGGCTGATTTTACCATTCATCTGAGAAATCTTTAACAGAAATATTAATACTGGAAATATAAATACTGGTATGAGTGAGATTATATGAATTGAAATGTGAGTATATGAAAGCACCAGGAAAAAATGTCCGAACAAGGGTCAAAGGACTAGTGTGCATTAATTGTTACGGAACACCATATCTGTGATATTATGCAAATGACTAAAAGAAAAGGAAAAAAATCACTTAAGCACAAGATGAAGGTGGAGAACAGTGCTGGAGCTATAAAATACACAGATAAGGAAAAAAATGAAATTCATGAGTTTTACCTAAAAGCTGTATGGGGCTAGAAAAAACATGAGGCAACGGGTCCAAACATCAAAACCTCCAGATAAAGGCATGTGTATTTCTTATATTCCTTGCTTTTAACTACAATAACATACCACTGCAGAAAAAATTTCAGTATGAGTTTATACATTTACTTCCTTCTTCATAAATAAGTAATTTTCTCCATCCCTTTATCGTCTGGTCTCATTCTAGTTTATCGGTATCGTCTCTTTCTGGGATGTCAAACAGTGAAAGAAATATTTCCAGAGTTCCTTCTGTGCCCAACCTCTTAAAAAATTGTGCCTTCTAATCTACTTGGACAGTTGCTGCTTTTTGTGTGAGTCTCCTAACAAGCAGGTAAGGCGTTTGCAGCATGTAGGGCAGAGCGCTTTGTTTGCAGGTCTGATGTTTCTTTTTTAAAATGGTGTTAAAAGAAGAGTCAATAGGTCCTTGCAGCTGCTTAAAGCATGCTGCATAGTCTCTGGAGTGATGGGCATATCTTCACTAGAAACATTTCAACAACAGAGATAGACCTAGGACCGCTACTGCTCTTTGCGGCATTTGCTCTGACAGCAGGAGCAGAAGACTTTGGCTCCTTCTATGGGAGGATTTATGGGTGCTCTCCCAAACCCTGCCACAACTCACTGTGAGGTTTTAGGTGAACCACTGACATGATCAAAGCACAGAGCAGACACTTGTCCTCAGGATTGTCTCTCATAGCCAGACTGCACTGCCTGCAATAAAGCCCAGCTCAACCTTGTCAGAATAAAACATGCGATGTACACCTTCCACCTGTGGCAGGTTTGGAATAACGACTGTTAGTCCAAGAAGACTGAGTCTTCCTTTCATTCACACAGCAGTACATGTGTCCTAAATTCAAGTTACAGCTGAGTGAAAGAGGAAGGACTACATACTATAGGCAGTTATCCCAACTAGCTGGCAGGGCCAGTTTGTTATCACGCCTCCCATGACTCCAGTAGCAGCTAACAGGTCGTTCTCACATCAGTTTTATCTCATCAACAGACTAGCAGCAGCTGCCAAGAAGGTGGAGGCAGGAGAAGCTCTCTTTTTCCCAGCCTCATGTGCTCTGGGAGATGAATGTAGGAACAAAGGTGTACACATTGCACCTGGGCAATTCTCAGCCCATTCCTTTGCTGCGTCTGTCAAGCACTGGTGCAGCTAAAGAATTAGGCCCCTTTAAAACAGCCAAGTAACAGAAGACATTCTCTAAGTTTCTCTTAAAGATGTAATTGAAGACAGAGTAGGTTTGGCTGCCACATGAAACAAGATTCATGTAGGAAAGGAACTACTTACCCCATGAAATGTCACATTATTCTGGCCTGCGAAGGAGGCCACTTACCAACTTAATGAAAGAACAGGAGAAAAGCAGTGGGTTAGGAGCAAGACAGAGCATGAAGGGAAAAGCAGGAGAGATTAAATAGAATGAGAAAGTACAACTGAGCTCCCTTAAGTCCACTGCCACATAACATAACATACTCAAACTGATCGATTGAACATAATGCCGTAATGTTAATGCAGAAACAAAAGAGGTAACTTGGCCATTTCACTATCAGCAGCTACTGCAGTTAATCAAGTTTTGACATTGTGGTTTCCTTTCCTTTTTTTTTTCCACCCCAGACTAAACCAATGCAGAGACAGGATGTTCCTGCAAAGCAGCAGGGGCCAAAGAAGCAGATGGGGACAGGCCTGTTCCTCGCTAGTCCTGGTACGCTCTTCACAACATCGTTTCCTGTGCTTTGCCTTGTTCTGTTAAAATTCCTGCAGGCAAGGGAGAGAGGATGGCTTGCAACACAAGGCACAGCATGTGCACTGTGACTTTTGTCTTTATTTCTAGTCCAGGTCCCTGAGTCATAGAACATGTGTTAATTCTCAAAGCACGAAGATATTCCTCAAGTGTTTCAACAGTCACATTTTTAAAAGATAAATCTTCTCTTTCTTCCAGCAGCTCCCAATCTTTCTTTAGATTTCTGTATTATTCTTACTATTGTTCAAATCAAGGCAGCAGATTTACTGGCACCATAAACTGGAAGACTGACAGAGACTCGCACAGAGCATGCATTTCATATGTTCCACCATGCCTGGGCTGGACTGACTGCATCCTCCCAGAAGTAAGAGCTATTTTTCTTGCTTTTGTCTGACCTTTTCCAGTGCAGCTGTTTTTCTCGCTTTTGTCAGACCTTTTCCAGTGCAAGGTTATACAAATTTATACACACCACCCCGTTGGAGCAGTTGTCATGAGGAAAGCCTATACTGAATATCATGGCATGCTTTCTGCAGCAATTACCAAGCTGGAGCTGTTTCCACACCTCTGCAGATTTTTGAGGACACTAACAGAATGGTAAATCAAACAGAACTACCTTCGTTTCTGATGCATTAGAAACATGGTCGTTGTGCAGCCTAAGCTCACTCTTTTTGTACACTTGAAGACAGCTTCTCCTATTTTATTCTGGGTTATGCAACAGAAGGGAGAACACCAGATGATTTGCCAAATGGAGAGGAATTAAACTGTGCCAAGTGCTATCTGGAGTTTACTCACAGACACATACGCCCATATCACAAACTGTCTCACTGCAATATTTTTCCACTAAAACTAAAAATGGTGCAGGATGCATTATTGTGTATTTCTTCATGGATTACAAGCTTCCTACCTACTCCAGTGCCTTTGTTTTGGAAATGTGTGCCCTGCTGTTTTTGAAATGCATGTTGCTATGTCAGAACCTGGCTGCTATCTGTCAGCAGTGAAAGTGTTAATGTGTCAGATACAATAAAGCTTTGTGAAAAATAGCATCCCCACCAACACAAGCTTATTCCTTGGGAGGCAGATAACACCTTTCTTATCATTTTGACTAAACTCCTCTGAGTTCTTTTACAGTTTTGCTGATTTCTTACACCACACCCCAGCACCAGCTGTTCACATGCAGTGGGCACCTCTGAGTCCTGCAAACGAAGAGTGTTTGCAGGTCTGTAAGTATATTAGAAATGGCTAGGCCTTCAAAGCTGGGCTTGTTCAAATACATAGTCCATCTTCTAATTGACTGTCAGTTTGATTTACAATGGCAGTTGTGATGAGTTTGGAGATTTCAATCCAAAAGGCTCTCTGAAATAAATGAGGGGAAAAGTCACTCCAGTGAGGCAACTCGATTTGTTAATATCATCAAAGAACAGGGAATGGTTTAGGCAACACATCAGCCCAAACAAAATGCACTGAGGACAGAGGCAGCCCAGGCAGAGGCAGTTTATAAAACAAATCACAACAGCTGTAGAAATTAGAGAAGCAGATGGAAGAATGAAGGTCAGAAAGGGGAAATAAAAAAATCAGTCTATTCAGAAGAAAAGCAAGTAATGAGCAACAACATTTAAGTTCTGAAGATTTTGACCTTTCAAATGCATTATGTTATTTGTGGAAAAAGCTTCAAAGAATCCAACTCATATGTTATGGGCTTGAATTGGTGGCACTGTGAATCTTCCAATCAACAACAGTTCGCTTCAGAAACAGCATGCCTGACCACCACCATCATGGCCAATTTTTGTAAAATCCTGAAACTCTGGTTAAAGATTAGGAAGGAGGTAAAGAGGAAGGGAAGAAGATGCTTATGCAGACCTCGGTGTTCCTTGGTTGGTCTGTGGAACAACAGACCGTCATCTTCACTCCCAAGGCTCTGAACACCTTGCCTTTTACAGCCACTGCCTTTCCATTTTTAACATGAACAGACGCACTCCAGATGCAGGAATATTAACCAAAACTGAGAGGACTAAGGCAAAACCTCTTTTACACCTGCTGCAAGAGCTTGTCAGCAGGTGGAAAAAGTTAACACTTTGTTTTCCAGCCACAACTTTGTCAAGTCTCATTCCTGTGTTTAAGCTGATTTTCTTTGTTTAGACTAGCACACCTGAGATTTTTGCTGAACTAGAATCATTCATAGACATTCTTGGCTTTGTTCAGATTTAATAAATAGCAATCAAAAGTAAAGCAAAGCCAGCTTCAAAATCTATCACATATTTTATACAGAAACTTATACATTAAAATATGACAGTTTTTGAGAGACACCCAACAAATTAATACATGAATTATGATCTTGATTTTTCACGTAGACTCAACTGACTGATTTGGATAGTTTATTACTTTGCCATAGGGATCCTCCCATCTCCTACTTCTGATTTCTGTGCTTTGCTGTTAGACTGCAAGAGCTCAGTAAGTCAAAGAATTAGCCACATCAGCAAGCAGCTGTTTGGTAATAATACTTTATGCATGCCAGTTTTGAACTTGACATTGCAAACTGCAAGTGCTGTGGTCCGTCTTTAGGTGTACCAATCCTTTTGGTCAGGCAGGTTAACCCCTTCGATAACTAATACACATGCAGACATTTGGTTCAAAATCAAAAGTTTCTCCAAAGTGAACTCCAGAATAAGTCTCCATTTAATAGCACTGCAACAATGTCACCTCTGTCCTCTTGCCACTGAAGAACAAGGACTTTTGAATGCCTGATTCCAGGCAGCAAGGGGACCGTATACATATGCCCAATATCCAGTCCAAAGTCCCATTCCTAGTGCTCCAGTTCCTCTCTTCCCTTGCATAGCTTCTTCACTCCTTGAGAAGGTTTCATTATTTCTGGATTTAAAACTCTTTTTCTCCATTGGGAAATTATGTCCATATTGTTTTCAGTGACAATGTTTACAAAAAAAAGTTCTTTTTTTCAGCTAAAAAGGAGTATACTTTTTTAAAGAATATCATTCTGCTCCAATTTCTGTTGAAAAATATTTTACCTTAGAAAATCAGAGGAAAACACAAACCACAAACTGTGTGAAAATATGTGTTTCAATTAAACAGATATACCAAAAAACAGATGGTGCTTTTCATCAACCTTAATTCTCCTTTTTTACATCAACTTCACTCCTGTTTTCCTCATTTTCAGAGCTTAGTGCACGTTTGTTCAAGACGCATCACCATCCTCCTTCCATGACTTCCTGTCTTCCTGGCCTCATCATTGAAAACTCTCTTACCTTTCCATTGACCTGCATCTCCTAATCTCATAGTGGTACCTCTTTCCTGTTTCCCAGTACTGCCAGAGTGCCTTTCAATCCAGACAAAAAGCAATGTCCTGGCTTTAAGGCTCTACCACAGTTTCTCAAAATATATTCAGCCGTAACTATGCTCCCCGTTACACAGAACCAGATCCATTAACCAGACATTTTTTTATGATTCCCTTGACTTAATTCATTGAATTTTGTCTTTGGATATTATGACTTACCTGGCAAAAACCTATGGGATCTCATTAAAATTGCTTTCTTTTGCCCTTTTCCCAGAGGAGAATGTAGGACAACCATATTAATTAAAATACAGATAGATCCCAAAGTCTCAACGACATTCCTCATGAGGAACATGCTCATAAAATTCCATACATTCACATTGCCCAGGATCTGGATTTATTTTTTTTGGCTGTCTGTAGGCCCCTTGGGATTGTTGGCTGGGGACCCTGTCTGGGGGAAGGGAGGAACTGCTGCAGCTGCATAACACTACTGAGATAAATCATTTAGCACATTTCCATATACAAATGGCTTTATTAAAGTCATTTAAATAAGGCCAGAGACGCTGAGGTTCAAAATCTCCAGAGAGGTTAAAAATAAAACCAAGATGAATATGGAATTTGACAACAGCAGTCTTCAGGGCACTATTGCAGAAAGGGACAATGCAAAGGAGATTCAAACATGGCATTTGGGGATGGTAGAGAAACAATGAAAATGAAGTATAAAGGAAAGTATAGGAAAGAAGATACAGCTAAACCAGAAGTTTCTCAAAATACTGGAAGTCTTTTAAAACAATCCAAAATGAGCATACACCCAACATGGTATCATCAGCGTGTCGTGATCAGGCAGTTGACTTAAACTAGATTAAACTATGAAGAAGTAGATGCTTCCTCCAAAGCAGTTGTTCTCTAAAAAAAAAAAAAAAAAGAAAAAAGAAAAAAAAAAGAAAAAAAGAAAAAAAAGATTGAGAAAGGATAAAACATAAAATAGCTGGAGTTCCCTGAAAGATGAGATGCAGCTTTCTCTGGGAAAGCTTTCTTTCCAGGTTTCTGAAGAGTCACTGCTTTTTAACACAGAACTCCACTCCCCAGGAAACTCCACTCCCCAGGGCTGTCAGACCCACAGCCTGAATAGCAAAGTGCAGTTGCTTGGAAAGTAAGTTTCACACTAACCCTGGAAGAAAAAGTGGTAAATGTTTCTACCTTGTCCATGCTGTGTTCAAAAATGCAAAGACAGTGTCTTACACTAAGAAAAACTCCTGTGAAACAGTGAAGGATGTTAAACGATAGCAAAGGAAGACAAAGTATCAAGGAAGGGATGGCCAAAGTCAGCTTTCTGCAGGTCACTGGAAGCATTTGAAATAAACTTGGAAAGGACATTCACCAAGTTCAATAGCATGTGTATGCTGAGATCTGTATAGATAAAATCAGCTTTTCAGTTCTGCATCTCCTTTGGATCCATCAGCTTCTCGACTGATACATCTATGATCTATGATCTAAGTTCTACTTTGAAGCTGGTATTTTACATGCCAAAAGGAAGACGAAGAGAGAGATACAAACTAATGCATATGCTCAGCAGAGGTTCCTGTGAACATAAAGGAGGGAGGACTGAGGGCCAGAGACTGACTCAGTCTTCAAGAATAAATCCAAAATTATGCCATTGGCATCAGAACGCCTATTCCAGTTTTTGCTTCTGTAACTGCAAGCAGAATACAGTTTTATTTAGCGCTGGTCAAAATTTCTTCATTGTGAATGTGTGTGCCAATTCTCGGTGGTCCAGCATCTTCAGAGAGAATCTCTACCTGCACCGTGGGATTCCTGTTCTTGGGACAGAAAACTAAAACCAATCTGAGGTTTCTGAAGCATCAATGTTCATATGCTATCCCTCTAAAGGAGTCAATGCTCTCCAGCTGAGTTCAGACTTCCTCTTTCACAAATAAACGTGAGCCAACAACCTATTTTCTCACCTTCTGCTCAACCTTCTTCTGCTAACCTGTGTAAAGTACAGTAGGAAATCCAAAATGAGAGGGCAATACTAAAAACAGACTAAAAAAGCGAAGTTCACCTGTGGAGGCTTTGAAAGTAAGCACCAGGAAACCAGGCAAGTAATAAATGCTACAAGGTTCCGTCTCCAGCAAGGGAAGGAACATGGCCAGGATGCACTGGATACCTCACTCCAGAGCCTGATTCACTCTAAAATGCCTGAGAGAATTTGCAGTCGCACAGTGGCCACAATGCTCCCCAGCCAGATGTCCCATAGCCCTTGTCAGTGTGTACGTGCTGCTCTGCTGCCCCACCATCTACCACAAGAGGATTTCTGTAACATATGGGAGCTGCATACCTGGAGCCTCCTCTGGGTAGGAAGCTGTTGGAGAGAGCAGGGGAAAGATGCTTGCATCTGCCACTCGGAAACAATTTACCAGGTGCCTGCTTGATTTCAGAGCTAGCACAAGATTATTTTTTTTTATTTTTTCTTTGCCTAGCTGCTGAAAATGTTCTTATTCTTCTTACAAAAGAGTGTGGAGCTTATTCAGCTCTTGTGAAAATCCATTGACTCATGTTAGAGATATATTTGCCCCTCAGGATTCAAAAGTAAGCAGTCAAAGCATTCTGGCATGCAAGGAATCACACCTGCTCCTAAAATCCTTCCTGGGGTAGAGCATATTCTTCTCACCCACGCAACCAGCCATCTCTGCCAGCTGGAACAGAGTAGGAAGCAGAACAATATCTCTGTGTCTTCTCCCTCTCACCTTGCTTTTTTCCAATCACTATCCCACCTGATGGTACGAGAGCTGCCTGCTGAGTGCTGCTTAGCCCTTCCCAGACATGGAAAACAGGAAAACAAACTCCTGTCCTTCCCTGCCACACTTCCCTCAGCCCTAGTCACTTGCCTGAGTACCACCAGACTGAAACCTACCCATAGACTGTAAAACCTTAGAGGTCCTCCCAGCTGACAGGGGCTGTGGAAACATAACATGAATCTTAATGCCCTCCTGTTGGAAGTGTCTGGGATCATCCTTGACTGCCCGCAAGCATTTATTGAGGTCAGTAAAACCACTCTGACATTTATGTGTTGTTTGCAGAAGGAAAAGGGTGGGTAAGAGACTTACATCGGAGGCTGAGTCTCCGTTTTATCAGGAGCTATTTGAAGAGTGCTATTTGAAGAGTCAGACTAGATTTGGCGAGGCGGTTCAGGAGGGATCAAGGGAGCTTTATTTCATATAGTCCCAACTTGAGCAGGATTGCTTTACCTGAAATTGCTCTCGAGCTTTTTCTGAGCGGAATACATGTGGATATTACGCAACTTGCCACCATCTTCTCTCCTTAAAACCCTTTAGCTGATGTCTCAAAATTTCAGCCTTTGAGGATGCATTATTTGACTTTTACAAGATGATCTCTTTGATGCACCAGGGTACACACAGAAGCCTGCTAGTTGCAAAAAGGCCCAAAGCAACAGTATTAAGTAAGCAAAAAGCCAGGGTTTTCTTCGACATATAAATAAAAACTACAAAATTTCCAGGGAGAAGTTCCCATCTTTATTTGTCTCCCAAGCAACCCAGGCAATGGCAGCCTTTATCAAGTTGCCAGTAATGGGGATAACACTCTGCCGTTTTGGACCGTCACTGGAGAGTAGTGCAATCAGGTGAGCAGACAAGAGAACCTGGTTCAGTCACGGCTGCAGCAGTTCTGCCAGGCTGCTCTGCAGCCAGCTGAGGCCCAGGTGGCTCGCAGAATATGCCCCCTCCAAACTCTTCTCTTTGTCCTTTTGAACAGGTCAGAGGGGCTATGCCAAACCAGCCCTGCCTCCACACCTCATTGGTGAGGTTCAGCAGCTTTTCTTAGTCCAAAAAACAAGGAAAAGGAGGCAAACAAGGTTTCTGCTGAGAAATCACATTTGCTTCATCCCTCCTTCCCAAAGCCCCAGAGTGCAGGAACTGGGACCTAAGACCTAGGTCCTCCACTCTGGTGCTCACAACTTCTCTGAAAGTAACAGCTAGGATTTTACCAAGGACCTGTAAAAGTCTTTTAACCAACACGAGGCTTAAAAGATTAACTCGTTGCTGAGACCAGACTACGATTCTCCTGATTCAGCAGTACTCACTCAATGTGCCTGAATGTGCTTATACATTTCATCACTCAGAGCCTACGTAGATGACAGATGGAGATAGACAAAGTGGTGATGGCAGGGGTGGAGGGTGCAGTATTTCTATTCCTTTTTTGTTCCTTAGTCAAACACATGGCAGCCAAGTAACACCCTCCAAACTCCCCCATCTCTGCAAGTTAATGGCAGCTACAAGATGTAACGTTCATTAGTTCAATGGTTTGCAATGTAACTCAAGGCTCAGCTGGTATTTTTCGTGTGGAATGAGGCAAGAAAATATAATCGGAACGCTTGGTGGCTGCATGATGCTTATTTCTTATTTCTCTGATTGTACCTGAGAGGTAAGTGTGAAATTATGCATTGAAAAAAAATGTTATGTCACAGTAACAACCCAATAAACCTGACTGCGAAGCTTTCAAAGAAGCAGAAACCAATGAACTCTTACTACTCACTTGTAGGAGTATTACAAGTAGTCCTTTTCATTAGCTTTTATTTTTGACCACTTTTTCCAATAAATTAATTTTCTACTGAGCAAGAATGTTGGAACCTAAAGTCCGCTAACCAAAGACTAACTGTAGGACATGCAGCAGCAATACAGTCTTTCCATCTTTCATTATTACTGCCATCTTCTTTCTCTTGGTGCCAAAGAAGCAGCAAAGCAACCTCTATCATGGGCCATGTATATCTTCATCCAAGTCTTCGGGTGTGAAGCAAGAAATGCCAGGCTTGCTCCTAGGTTACCTCTCTTTAATGCACCGGGTTTAATCCATGGTCCAGCTCTGCTGGCCTGTTGTCTATATCCTTTTTATTGTCTGTGTCAAAAACACTTGCTGTAGGTGCCCAAAATAGCTCCATATGCCTTTTTCCCTGTTCTTTTTGGTTGTTACATTCTTCCAGCTTCTTCCTCTGCATCTACACATCTATTATCATTGACCCTGTCATTTTCTACATTTCATTCACTGTGATCACATCCATCATACAGTTATGGCAATTGTGTCTCTTCATATCCAGCAGCTGCATCTCACCCCAGCAACGTCTGCATTTTGCAATCTGCATCTATGAAAATACAATAGTAATGGACTATAGCAAGTATTCTGTTGCTACCCGTAGTGGTTCTCATTTTCTGACCTTCAACGGGTTTTCTGCTCCTGCAGAAATTATTTTCTTTACCAACTTGGAAGCTAAAACTTTGCTATTTTTTATGGTGTTTTTTTGCTTAGCTCAGTAATGGTCTGTTGTTATTGTCCAGAAGGGAGCCCCAGGTGGGATCTAGGCCTGAGACATCAGCTGTTTAAACAAGTGGAACGGCTGTCATTAATCTTTGCTTCTGGAGCTTATAACAGGAAAATGGAGCAAGCAGGGAATTGGTTCTCAATAAAAGAAGCGTCCTTCAGCCTTGCACAGTTTCATGTCCAGCTACTAATCAATATATATTGTTCCCATAGATCACAGTAGCAGCAGGTGAGAAATTGCTTGGACTAGAGGCTTGTGTAGAGTGGACATGGGAGGATTTCCCATGCACACTACAGACAAATCAATCTTCTAGAATAAGACCCGAAAGAAGTATCAGAAAAAGGCAAGAAATGACACCAAGGATGTTTGGGAACAGACCCTTTGGGGGGAATTTTTAGGACAGGAAGAAAGTCTGGTTCTTGTCACAAGGGTTTTCTTGTGCTTCAAAGATCAATACAAATATGTTAGAAGATAGGTCTTTGCAAAAATACTGGTAGCTGAGAGCTAACTGAGAAGTGTCACCTGCCTGCACACCAGGCCCTCCTTGTCTTAATGACTCATTCTAGTGAGTGTCTCTACCTGCATCCTCCGGTCCACACAGGCCACATTTGTCTATATTGCTTCTTTGATCTGAGTGCCTCACTCTTGCCCCTTTCTCCTCTCTGCACCAAATCTCTCTTTGCCACACCAGGGCTGTATTCCTCAGTAAAAAGTGATTCTTCCTATCTACTCCAGAAAATTCCTGAGTGCTCTAAGCCGATCCAGCCTCCATTCTGCACTCTTGTACCGGCAAAGCAGTTGCTACAACGGCCCGTGAGAGTGGCCCCAAGATGCAAGAGGCTGATACTGCTTAGATAGAGGAATGTAATCTTCAGATTACTGCTGTCTGAGCCCACAGAGCTTAGTTCAGTCTGGCTGAGGCAACACACTGAAATTTGACAGCAAGCCAGAATTTCCCATCCCGCTCCTGGTTCTGTGTTAACAGCAATGAAAACTCTGCAGTTTCAGAAATACACTGCTTACTAGAGGCTTCAGCTACAAGTAAATCGGTTTTTCTTTGGGAACAAAGTAAAATATCAGCAACGTTCAACTGGATCTGGTGATCAAACTCTGTGCAAAGGCTGCTATTTCATGGCCCATCACAATCTTATCTCTTTCCACTGCTGGACAGTAGGGAACGTTACTTCTGGCATAGACTGGATTGGACATCTCTGAAGGAATCATTTAATGGGCCCAACAGCTGTCTTTTCTTTTAAGAACAGAGAGTACCTTAAAGTGGGCCATGAAGGAGAACAGAAAGGTTTTAATGGCTGAGAATTTGCCCGGTAGGTAATACAGTCCCTGTGTTTTCAGCTACTGTGCAGGAGAGGTTACAGCAAGAGGCATTTCAATTCCCAGAAGGAAGAAAGCACTTCTGGTTATATTACCAAGACAAATAGTGCAGTGAAATCAGTTCTGAGAGACAAGAATTGGTCCCGAAAGATTGACTGGGTAAATTTTCAATACAATTCAATTCATATGCTCCTTTGGTACTTTCTATTTTTTCCTCATAAGCATCTGGTAGGCAGTGCAGAATGTGGCAAGCTTTTTTATATGATGGATGGTTTAGACTCTTCAATTAAAAGCACGTTTGCAGGTTTGAGCAAATCTCTGTGATGAGGGAGAAGGAAGAGCTCTGTGTGTGTGAAAAAAAAAGGTCCTATTTTGTGTGTCTATTAGCACCTCCGCTCCTGTTTTAATTCTATCATTATTTGACCAAGGGGATAAGACACCACAGCACACTGCTGTTGGCTGGAATTGCGGTATGCAGCTCCCCTCCAGCGCATTGTCCACACCACCCTGCCAAGGACATGGGGAAATCGAGCGTGAGCTGGGAGTTTTGCCATTTCTGACTGAGAGTGGGCGCCATCGTCACACAAGGACTGAATGCGCTGTTGTCCTTGATGCCTTTTGTCACCCATCTTACCATTCTCTAAGGGTCTGGCTAGGGAGGGATAACCTCAGGGAAGCTGTGTGTCACTACAGGTCTGCACATTTTTTAAAAAGTGAAAAAAGGAAAATGATTACTTCTGCTCTGGGACATTATCATCCAGTTCCCTTTTTCTCCTTGAGAACACTGGAAATGCCCACTGCTGGTGTACCTCCTCTTCCAAGCTGAGGAATGCTCTGCTTTGGTTTGGCAGATCTGGGGTCACAATCCAACCCCCACGTCCCTGCTGGCTGCCAGGGCTGTGCGCGTGGGCTAAGCGGATACTGCCGGGCTGCTTCCGAGCACTGGGACTTCACGCACATGCTGTTTTGTTTTTACAGACTTTCTAATAAGCGCTGAAACCAGACACCTTGGATTGCTGTGCTGCTAAAGAGAGCCTGGCTCCTGACAGTGGTTTTGCAAAGGACATTTCACCTTTTTTTGCTGAATGAAAATGACTCATGAAGTGAATATTCAGATTCCCTGCAATTCTTAAGATAACTAAGCTTGCATATCCTATAAATGGTAGCCTGTAACATGTCCTTAGAACGTGTTTTTTTCATGAGATGTAGTATCTTTGGTACTTGGATATTTCTTTTGCTCTCTCAGAGAGGAAATTTTGATTGATTCATTTTATAAATGGCCTTTTATTATGGTCATGATTGCTGAGAGTGACCATAAGCAAGTTTTTTCTTTTGTTTTCACTAATTTATTGCAAATTACGCTAAGGAGCATCGCATTGAATGGCCAGAATCTTCACTGCCTAAACAGTCCTGGGATGAAAAATGCCTGTTGTCTGCTGGCTGTAAGAAAAGCAGACTTTTGTAACCATGTTGCTATTAGCTGTATTCCGAGCTGGGAATTCACTGACAGTTATTTGCAAGGTACCGAAACATTCTAAATTGGCTTGGCTCCAGTTGTACTTTGGAAGGAGTGCATAAACAGTGTACATCATTCAAACCCGCCACATTTTAGAGATGTGCTTTAGTTGTAAATTTGGGATACAAAGCCATGTTAATGCATCTATATGGCTTCAGGACTCCAGGTGTTACTTCAGTTAGCTGTCATGTTCTGTTAATCTAAGGGATGTTTCTACAAAGCTGCACCTCACTAGCTAAATCTGAGTTATCCTCTGGAGGTGCCTCTCTTTCTTTCCCTTGATTATAGATATCTTGGTATACCTTGATCCCCAGTGGAAGTACCTGACTTAAACATCTCAGACTAGATAGAATGAAGCCAGTTGTGTGCATCCCCACTGAGAGCCGTGGAAATTGATGCAATCCTGTTGTGGTCAGAGAGAGTAAGACTGTGCAATTTTTAGTAAGATTGCTAAAGTGGGCAGCATAAATTGGGCTGGATCCACAATTTGGGGTGCTGAAAATATTCCCATTGGCACAAACATTATCTCTGGTGCAGAGGTGGCTTGGCCCTCCCATATTAACTTTAAACATATTTAGAGAACAAATCAGGTGAGCAGTCCTTCGTAGGGACTTCTGTGGTATTTGGGCCAGGCAGTTGTTTTAATCAACAGGGGTTGTTGATTATATGGAGTATAGGCCACACAGTTGTATCACCTCCACCACCCCCAGCCCCTTGCAGGTTGATGGATTGCTTCTCAGAAAGGTTTCTTGTGGCTGTGTTTTGGGGTGATAAGCCTGGCCTTTCCCTCTTCTGTTGTCTGCACTGACTTGGGTCTGAAATGTACATGCCCAAACCTTACCCGAGTTTCCCTTTACAGCAGCAAAGATAAAACCCAAGACATGCAGCGAGGATATAGCATTAAATTATTTTGACAGAGCTAAGATTACTTGCCCAGAGTGTCAGTCAGGAGAAAGCAAGAAGACAGCATGAGAAGTACACTGATAAGGCAGCCAGGACTGGAGTCCAGCATCTTTTGAGGCAGAAATGCAGCAGCCTGGGCATAAAGCTTTTTAGAAGAGGCAGACCTGGTAGCATCTGCAATACTGTATCTTGAATCCTGCAAGACTCTGACAGCCCCTGCCCTTTGAATGTCCATGGCTGTTGAAGATAAGCAGGACATGAGCATCTCCCTATCTTTTGTATGCAGTCACTCAGTCACATGGTACATACACCCTAAAACATTACTGTATAAGAATGACTAAATCAACTTTTATCTGTATTTCCATATGTTTCTTAT
Source organism: Charadrius vociferus (assembly GCF_000708025.1). Taxonomy (NCBI): domain Eukaryota; kingdom Metazoa; phylum Chordata; class Aves; order Charadriiformes; family Charadriidae; genus Charadrius; species Charadrius vociferus. Next base: position 635,694 of record NW_009647046.1, read on the forward strand.
AAATATTCTTTTTTTTTTTTTTTTCACAACACAGCTATAAGGTACAGAAGTATTATTATTTCCATGTTGTGAATAAGGAGCATTTCGGGATATGCAATTTTATGCCTGCAGTTTAGATCACATAGATGTCTAACTCCCTTATTGCTTCTTCCAAACAGGGATTTAAGCACCTGAATGACCTAAGCTGCTGCCAGCACAAAGTATTACTCCTCTGAAGGGACAGGCTAATGCCCCAAAATCGCACCCTAAGTGATGGTCTATGTCAACTCAGAAACACGTGCAGTATGGAAAAGGGGGCTTGATCGATCTTAACTTCTTGTGCCATTTCTTAGCCAAAAGACCATCTTTTCTGTGTATTGTTGTCCCAGCGTAAACTACAAGACTGTATCTTACTTTGTTTAAATGGAAAAGAGTCTTAACGGAGTGTAGTGAAGAAGTTCTACTAAATATGTATGGTTTAAGCTCTACCTGCATAACTTCATTAAACCTTTTCCAAAAAGGGGGATGTGGGCCGGATATTAGGGGTTTTGTACAAATAATCTCACCAAGCAGAGGGTCCTCACTGCAGCCTGTGAAATTATTAGCTGCTCACAACGCTCATCATAACTCCAGGCACAGCATCACAGCCAGTCATGGCTTTTGACAGTTCACTTGCAAATCTATGTCATGCCTTCAGTGCCTTGGTGATCAGTAGTTTCTTTGCCCTTCCCTGGATGGATGAAGGTGTAGAACTAAGGAGCTATGACTGTTTTTCCCCTGTTCTTAAAGTTAGAATTCATAGCATTGCCACTAGAATAATTGCTTATTAGATTTGTCATTAATTCTAGTTCTTTTTAATGAATTAGCATAGAGGCTCTAAGAACCAAGGGAACAGAAATGTTGGAAGTTACTTCTCACACATCAGTGAAATAATAAAACACTATGAACTGAAAGAGTAGCATGAGCTTAAAAGGACAAATTGCATCTGGAAATTTTATTTATGTATCAAAACTAATTATTGCAAGTTCCACCTCGATAGCACTTGAGGATTTCATTACAAGATCTAATTGGACTTATATGCACTGTAAAAGTTTTTTATCCTTTAATTGGTAGCAGAAATCAAAGCAAAGAGAATGAGAGACAAACTTGGTATTTGTTCCATAAACTCATCTGGCTTCATTTGCATTTACATGGTTCTTCAGAGCTGCTGGTAGCACAGGCTTCTATTAGCATGCCAAAAGAGAATCTGCTCCTGGTCCTTCAGTTCAGTGCTTCAGAAATGCGTCAGAGTCATTCAGCCAGTCCTTAATTACCAAAGGATGCTACTTCAAGTCATCCCTGAGCATCCTGCCCCTCCTCAAGCTTCTCTGGAACACAACTGAAAAAAACACAAGCAGCAGCTGTTGTGCCATTTTACTGCACTGTCCGTGATGGAGCTGCAAGCCTACTTTCCCAAGGGTGAGTGAGTCCTTGGAATAGCTCATCTGAATTAAGTTTGTGGGTCGGGACCACAGCCCTTTTAAACTTCACCGAACCTGGTAGCACGAACATTTTTGATTGATTCTGCCTGTAATGTAGCCAAGGTGAAACAGCTCCTTCAGAGCCTACGGATGTTAAGAATGAGAATGACTGAATTCTGCCTGCACTGCCCAGTGCTCTTTTGTCCTTTGACCCCCACTAATTCCCACACAGCAGGCACCAAAACCAGAAGCAATATAGCTGTTCTGTCTAATTGGCCTAAGTTAAAAGTGAAAGATACATAAAAATATACAAAGATGAAAAGCCTGTCAGGACCGCGTCCCCATCACCAGTTTTCACAGTACCATCCAACAGTCACTGGAGCTGAAACCGATGTGCGTGAGGGTTAAGTGAAACATCTTTTGAACTGGTGTGGAGACACTTCTAGAGTCAGTGATGAGGACATGGATTACTCCAGTTCAGTGAATCAATAATAGCTGATTTTGTTAATGCTGAGGTAGCAGAAGCAGCACCAGGGGGATATAACCCACCAACACCTTAGTACAGTGACGTGCAAGAGCTGGCTAGATGCTAGTGCTACTGACACATAGAACAGCAAGACAAACAGTGGGTAGAGATGATAACTGCTCCAAGACTAGATGTAGTAATGAAATGGTGGGCGGCTTTAGGGCCCTGGTGGTGAGACCAGCAAGAGACTGCATGTTGGTGACACCAAAATATCACCTTGTAAATGTCAGGCAGCATTCCTCCTCTGAGCTCAAGGTGAGCTAGCCCAGGTGCATCCCTGGACCTTACATTATAATATCTGACATCAAGATGTAAGTGGACACAGCAGCAGGAAGGGGAAAAGTGGTATAAAAGGGCCTCTTGAATGTTAAGCGTTTATGCTGGCAATTTGGGAGGCTGAATGTATAACAGCTGCAAAAGAGACTGAAGAGTGTGTTGTATTTACCATTCACATGTTCTTGACTCAATTTGTTGTATTTTACCGAAGACTAGCTGTGTCCTTTCTTCCTTTATGCTTTTATTTCATATGAAAACTGAGTGTTTATGAGGGAAGTATTGCCTGTCACAGTTTCCATTGGGAGGTATTAAATTTTCCCAATTTTCTGTGTGTTTGAGCCGTGTGTTACATCTGCAAGAGGCCTACACTGGTACTAGCCACCCAGCCTGGGAGAAAGGTTGTAAGTGTCAGAAATATAACACCTCCCAGCCTCTCCATTTGAAACTGTGAAAGTTGCCAGTCCACCTTTCTGGTTCTCCAGCAAAAACAGGGTAGATTTTTTCTAAATTTGGAAATACAAATAACTGGCAAGCTGCATTCACACCACAGACGGAAGCAGAGAGCGTGCAGGAAAAAATTTTCAGAGTCTGTTGATCTCCTTGCTGTCACCTTTCCCTGTCACCTTACAGTGCTTCACTTTGACAGGTAGAAAAAGGAGACCACAACATTTACACATAGATTTCCAGAGGGCAGAAGGCCAAACTGTCATTGTTCAGTTGCTTTGGGAACCTTCAGAGACAGGGACTCAGGAAAGACAAAAGCTGATGCTGATCCTGATAACACCATCATTTTCTCTCTGTGATGTTCCTGGGATGTGTCCTCCACCAAAGAACCATCCTGCTTCCCATGGTGTTTGGACATAAAATGAGTATTCAGGAGGAAGTTTTTCAGGAAGCTGCTTTATTTCTTTTTCTCCAGCTTATTCTAACTCTCACCCTCTCCTTGAAATGGCCCAAGGGCTTCAATAGTAGATCCTTCCCTTTCTTTCCCAGATATTAATTAAAGAGCTCAATCTTCAGTGCATTTATTATAATAAAATAGCCATGCAGTGTAAAGCAATCTAATTTTCCCTGCTCCACCGAGGCCAACAAAATGCTCGCTTTGGGGCCTTAATATAATGAAAGACCTGAAGAGTTATTTAGAGGCACGCTGAAGATTCACATGTTTGAGTGGGTCACGAGTGCTTTTTTACACCCTCATCAGTACAAAAAAATGCTTATTGTGTGATGAGTTCCAGGGTGTCAGAAAGCAGGAAGAGCATGGCTCATAAAAGCACTTGTAAGAGCAGCCAACATCTCATAGAAAAGATGTGCAGTCCCGTCTCTAAATTTTTAACTTCTCCCGGCTAAACTGCAGAACTGGTTGTGACCCGCGATACAGATGCGATACATAGCAGCACATTTCTTCCTGAATCAAACGATAGTGCACTGTACCAGACCATATAAACAGACAGATGGGAGGAAAGACTACAGCTTCTCTCTCATGGTTAGTGTGCCCCAGTGGCAATGCTGGGAAGTAAATTTTGCTCTTACCTGGTATTTTTCCTATCTGAGAGAACAAGGATTTTTGAGATGTGGTCATCCTCACTCAACATTAGATAGTCCACAGGAAGAAAGCTGTCTGAAATGCCTCACCTGCAGTTTGTATGTTAACAGATAGTAGAAAACCCAACCACAATACACAAAACCATTGGAAACCTGACTTCATTAGTTGATTTGCTTTCAGAACTGCGTGTCTATTTACGATGACAATTCTCTTGCAAAGAAGCTCTTCATTGCGCGAAAGTTCTCCTGCATTTATAATCCTCTGCCTGGAACATCCTAATCCTTTGTTTGCACAGGGGTGTCTATACTTTGAAGCGTTAAATCTTTGAAAGAGGACACTTCACAGACCAACAGCCCAAATACGGCTTTGGAGCTTTGGTGTATCAAAATATACATGGGGGACTGATCTCCCCCTGCCTAGGTAACCATTTCACATCTGTGCGAAATGAACTTCAAGCTTTTCAATTCTGATTTAGTTGAGTTCTGAGACCCTTTATGGGTTAGCTTAAATGACAGTATAAGCAGCAAGACAACAAAAAATCCAAGTGCTATGATATGGATAAGCAATAATAAAAAAGATTAGCATTGTGGCTTTCATGCCAGCAATCCCTATATAATTTACATGCTCTACAGGAATCACAGGAAAATAGGGACATAGGATTGGCAGGGACTGCCGAGGTCATTGAGTCCAGTCCTCTGCTATCACAGGCAACAATGTCATATAATCCCTTTCATAAATCCTTTGACTTGCCAATGAAATACAGTGAACACAGGGGAGAAAGCTGTTCAGAAGAGCACAGAAAAACCCACAGCCTGTTTACAATTAAAAATGCAACTGAAGTTACGCAGGCTTTTAACAGGGATGAACCAAAAATTTTGGTTCAGTTCATCTCTGACTCCAAACTTTTCTGGCATCCAGGTGGGAAAGGGTTACATGTAAATATCTGATGCAAGAGATTCACATTCGTGTTTCACATATAAAGAGGGACTATGAGAACTGAGATTTGATTTGAGCACCAGCATGGTCAAAAAATGCCCATGGATCTTGAATAATCAAGACTGGTTGAAATGTCCCCTTTATATATCACTTGAAGTATATTCAAGATGACATTTGACTAGGTTGCCTGTTGGCTCCAGGAAAGGCTAAACAAATCCAGAAGAGGGAACAGACCAGCTGAATTCCTGTTTTGCACAGCATATGAGAGGTGTTCATCTATGACATGGAGAGTTCTGAGAAAACCAGAGTTTTCCAGAAACTTGGAACTCTCTGTTCAATTTGTGATTCGGACATTTAATTTTGCCTTGCTCCTTTGCAAGTTACATATAAATAACCCATTGCTAGTTGACTTGGCTGCCAGGAGAGCCAAATTCAGTGGCAAGAGAAAGGGATTAGCTGGAATGGCTTGCTGGGACTGGTAAGACTAATGAGGAAACAGTCTGTATTGTAAACTTCTGTAGAGTGCACGTTAAGCAGTTTAACCTTTTGCTGTTTCCTTGCCAGTGGCTGATATTTCTGTGTGTATCTTAATAGGGGAAGCATAAGTCTCTCTTTCAGATCTCTTCATGCTCCAGATTGTATTATTAGCTAAACTATAAGCAGGAAGTAATCAAGACATTTGAACCCATGCCAGAAGCCAAAGCCCAGACTGTGTCCTAAGCTAAAGAGGGCTGCTCCCTGCTTGCTCCCTACAGGAGGTGATTCTCAGTGCTGCATCAAACAACCAAAGAAGAGATCCACAGCTGCAGAGGATCTTCTCATCAAGCTTTTTCAATCTGGACTGAGAAATAGCTGTTTTGGTCAGCACTAGGTACAAGCTGAGAGGGTGTTTCAGTGGCTCCCTGTTGTCACAAACTCAGAGTGGAAAGAGGAGTGAGTTGGTAAGTGAAAAAGTTTAGCCAGTTCACAAACTTTGCCACAAACTTTGCTCACCTTCAGTGTCATGGTTTAAGCTTATCTTCACTAGTCACTGGTTCACACATTTTGAAAAAGACAAAGTGGGAACTGAGGTCAAGCCATTGTGCCTCTCCCAATCTGTCGTGAGATAATGTGATGCGTGTAACATTGTTCTAAAGCAAATATTGCACTTTTAGTGTGTATTATACTGAGTTTTACAAAGCATGTGTAAGAGTGTATTGTAATTGCAGATTTTCATTACGAAAGGACATGATTATACTAGAGAACCAGTTGCTGGGATTCTCTAAAGGCTGCAGAGACAGAAGAGGCACCACATCAAGGAGCTGGTGCTCATTTGGAGTATGTTACAGATGAGATGTTGGGGAAGACAGGAAAAAGGCCAGTTTACAGAGTTGAGGTACCATTCTGTCAAAGATGTTAAAAGATAACAAGAGGGTGTACATAATGATCTCCCCTGGCCTCTGAGCTTTGGAAAAGAGATGAGAGGAACAAAGAAGGAATGTGAAAAGTAAATTAAGAGTTAAAGCGTTGGCAGAAAATGATAAGTGAACAACTTCTAGACTGGTTTCAGCAGCTTTTACAGGGCATCAGGAAAATGATGGAATGGAAAATTTAGGGGAATAAAAGAAGTAAGAAAAGGGAAGTTTAGTGCTAGATTTATCTGGAGTGTTCCAGTAATGGCCTGACTTACCAGGAAATTCCTCTTATACTTACTTTGCTTTAAATACAATGTTGATATTTCTCTGTAGGTGTATTACAATAATTTCTTTATATTTATATTCAGTAGACTAACCTTTCTGCAGCATTCCTGTCTACTTCTGAAAGTTAAATTTTAGTGTATTTTATCATAGGAAGGAACTGGACAGATAGGTAACATGGCCCACACAAAACTGACCCAAAGCAGTCATGCACAGAAAGCGCATGCTTTTAAGGGAGGTCAAGAAATTTAGAGGTGAAAAGCACATAGGCAAGTATGTCTAAAGCAAAATAGCCTATTTTTTGTCAAACACTGCAGAAAGAATACCTGAGTGCAAAGGCACATGGCATAGTTAGGAAAGGTTTTGTCAGCAGGTGAACCTATTAAATACTCATATTTCTTTAAGAAATCCTTAAAATATATCTTTATGTCCTTCTTCAAAAGTTTTTTAAAAGTTCTAAAAAGTTAAAAGTACTTTCTTAAAAACTTTTCATTGTAAGGTTCCTTTATTCTCATTTCCACTATTAAAAATTAAGACATACCCTTGTCTTCACTGAAATGTAGTCATCACATACCACACAAAAGTCCTTTCACTGCCTGATAAACATTATATGTATATTCCCCACATTTCCCTGTCACCTGCGCAGGTCCATACTTTAATTAGTTCTTTCCCTTTGAAAAAGCAGGGAAACTCAACCATGTACAGAGTTCATAAAAGTGTCACAAAATCTTCACAGTTTCACCACAGTGGGCATAACTAGTGAGTGTCTAATAACTTCCATGTCTTGACAGAAAAAGCCTGGAAATACCAGATGACAGCTGGCCTTTGCTTTGATAAAGGAATTTTAAGATTGCTTATTCCAGTAAGTTCTATGCTGATTCTCCTATTCATTACCAATACCATCAATGTCTCACTCCCCGATGCCAGAACAGAAAATGAAGGTGAGGAAATGAGCGCTATGGGCCTGAGGCAGCACTCCTCATCTCAGGGGCAGGCTGCAGCGAGATGAGCAGGGACAGAACAGCTGGCCAGGTGATGAGCTGAGAGGACCGGATCTAATGAGTTCCTGCGGTCCCAGGAATACGCAGACAGATGTAAAAGAGCATCTCAAGCATAGTGCCTTGAAATGCCAGAGAGAGGGCAGATAACGTATGCAGCACAAACAGATGTACACAGGGAAGGGCCACTCCATACACTGGGCGAGTATCATGGCACAGGTGTGGCAAGAGGTGGCAAGGCTGATATTTCCTGAGATTAAGGGCAGGGAATGGGTGATTTCTAACAAGAGCAACAACAAGTTACAAAGCAAAACAAGGTGAGAAGGGAACGAGAAAATGAGATAAGGCAAGGAGGTCTTCTAAAGGAGGTCCAAGTCAAAGTAGCATGAGCAAGCAAACCAAAGCAGGGAGAAAAGGATCAGGTACGTTCACCCTTATTCATAAAACTAGGAAAAATGCTTAATGCTGCCACATGTTGGAGAGTAGAGAGAACAAATGAGTAAGGGGTAAAAGAAATGGTAGCTAATTATGACGTACTTCATGCCTCTCCTTCTAGTAGTTATAGCTGCAGCAGCAACTAACTTGCTTCTCTTCCTCTGTCATTTTGCACTGACAAAACAGACTCAGTTAGTGAATGGTCCCCATTCCTGCAGACTAGCACTGTCTATCCATAGAAAAGCCACCTCCCACAACAGTTATACCAAAGACACACTGTGCTGTTCCGGAGGGAACGAGATGTCACTTTGGTCTCTGGCCATTCAGTCATCAGCTTCCCTGTTCAGTGCTCTTATAAACGTACTGGTTGATACTAATAGGGATGGACCGAGGAGAGACATGACTTGTATCTTTCCCAGCTTTCAGCTGGCACAGCAATGCTCACCTGTGTACATGACACATAAATGCAGTCTGCTGATGGTTGTCTCAAGTCTACCTCCTGCTGGGCAGAGTTCATTTCTGCCTGAAGTACAAGAGCAGAGCATATTGCAACTGTGGAAATGTCACCAAATTACAGCAAGGTGAGCATTTGCAAGGGAAAGAAGGCATGCTAGCCAGCAAGCATTTTCAAAGCATGTTAACAAATCCAGCTTATCTCACATGCCAGCTCTCCCCCGCCCCATTCTCATTCCCACTGAATAGACACTAATTGAAAATTATGTTTTCAATGTGAAGCCTTTTTCTAATTTGGTCTTGTTTAGAAGCATTTAGGGATCCTATGGTTTGTTGTATTTCAAAGTGATTTGCATGAACTCCCTGGGGAAGCCAACAAAGGGCACTGTCAACATTTTGCTGGCAGACAGCAAGGGTTTCTACTCAGCACAGAATATTCATGTGCTCCAAGGAACACAGATTCTTGGGGTAGAGGAGACAGCTGCAGAGCTCCAGTGCAAAACATCTAGGAAAATGCTGTAATATCTGTTCCTCTCCAGGGTTTTTTGCAGTCCTTTAGCAATCCTAACTTCCCTGGTAGGCATGGGAGAACTCTACTGAGTATTTAAATAATTAAAAAATATTTGTAATGGGAAAGGTAGAATTGTCAATGCAGTATAGTTAGACATGCTCACAAAGATGCTTTCCGGGCTTTAAGTCACATGTATGCATCACATTACATACTCTAAAATCTTTTCATGGAATTCTGTACACTTCCGCAAATTTAGGACACACGAGCATACAAAGTATAAAACATTTACCCAACAAAATATGTAATCATGCATTCAGGCTAGCATTACACACATGCCTATACATTTGGCATGTACATGATGCCAGATATTTTATATATGTATGTATGTGTGCATTATGTTATACATGAGTGTCTTTGCAGATCATACATGGTGCAGGAACAGCCTGTACCTTACAACATGCACCTGAAGGATCTGCATGCAGCCAGCTACGCCAGTGAAGTTCAAGTTGCTTACACCTGTGTGCATTAACAAAACCTGTGTGGTTTACTACATCTTCCAATCTGTATGTATACAATACACGCCTGTACATTCATTTACTTGTACAGTATTGTATTGAGGAGAAAAGCATTAAGGAGTACAGGGAAGTTTTCAGAAGACAGTTTATTAAACAGAAAGCCCAGTTCCTATTTTTATGAGCTTTCAGATTAGTGTAAGATTTGGTCTACATGCAAAAGTTTAGCTGGCTCAGCTATGTCAAGAACATAACAAACTATGCCATTAACTGACATCCCCATAACAACAAAAGTCTTAGAGTTGTGCCAGAATAAAACTCTTTGGCAGTCTAATTTCTCTAATTCAAGAAATGGGAGAAGGTAAAAGAATATTTTGCATTTTTTTTAGGGTAACTGGAGGTAGAAATTACCATCAAACTTTTCCCAATGTAACAAAGGCCTGAATCTACTTAGGACGATGTTTCTCATTAGAGTGGTTCAGAGTGATAGAGGATTACTACTTAATTCAAATCTAGTCAAGTTCCAAGCAGAAAGGGATTCTCTACTATTTCAAACTACAATTTGGGGCACAATAAGTATTGCAAACTGTCGTTTCTGTAGCTGTATTTACACAGCCTTCTACAGCCCCCAGTATTTCATCCAGGTGGCAGGGACTTTTCATGTGCTACTTTGAACACATATTCCAAGTATTCCAGGTATTCCACTCCCACTGCTGGAATTTTTCTGAAGTACCTCTGGAGAACATTGCCAAAACCAGCTAAAAACAAACATCAGATCTTCATGATTCTTTTCTTTTGTCACCGTCTAGCTCCTTCTGCATAGCCAGTGTCATTTTCACACTCTTATCAGGCAGCATAGATGAAAACAGTGCTCCAAACCATTGCAAATGCCACTGCAGATAAAAAGAAGTTGTGGAGAAGTCTTCACAGCTTGCTGCCATGCGGCTTCAGCATTGCCAATATGACGCTGTGCTGTGGAGCAGCTCTCACATGGTTTTGGAAGCGGTGGTAACAGCTGTCTCACCAGCAGCAGCCTCAGGAGCCCTGGAAGGCACAGGACATCAGGCTGCTCAGCATGGGAGCTGGGTCAGCATCCATAGCTGAAATGCTGGTTCTGAATTTATCAAGCAAGAGGCAAACGGTGGGGAAGGTCCTGGGACAACCATGAGCATCTACTGAATTTCCAGGCAAGACAGACGAAATTTTTGGATGTCTGTGTAGGTTCAGTTCAAAGTCACTGCTGCCTGCCCAAGCACCAGAGCTCCTGAGGGTAAATGTGCTGTGTTTGTTTGCCCTGGCTCAGTGTGGTGCACACAGATCGGACTTCTGTGTTGGTGGTGGGCAGTGGCATTAAAAAGGTAGTATCGACAGATGTTACGATGTTGGCCAATGTTCAGAGCTTGTTGAGGGCTTTGTACACACATGGTTGGGAGTCTGAAAAAAAGAAATGTTGGATGTCTATTCTTTCTCTTGCACAAGATGTCAGCGGCTGTTAGTAGAAATGGGTACCCTTGCCTAGGGCTGCAATACCTGAATGAGTACAATGGCAGACTTATAATATGAATGCAGATGGTCTAGGAACAGTCCTGACTCGGATAATGCCAGGGGCTCTCAAACTCATATTCAACAAAACTGCTGATTTGTTCCTATCACCGTAACAGACATTAATGTTGTGGGTATTCTCCCTGTAATTCTGGAGAGACTGCTCATTCTTTATGTGTGATTAAATCTTTTACTTGATAACATGCATGCTAGAAAGAAGTTGTTTAATTATTTGTAGCTAAAGGATAACATTAGAAAGCAACCGAGTGTCAAAAGAGGAAATGTTGCTGCCTCATAGTAAATGAAAATGCTGTGGAGCACTACCTGCTGTTATTCGAAGTGCCGAGTTTCACCCAATGCTTGTGAGAACAAGGTGGAAATACTCTGTGAGTGCTGGGTGGTAGAAGTGCACAATTCCTTCTTCAAAGTGACAGTTGCTTGGGACATACTCAAGTGCGCCTTATGTTTCTGCTTTTGCTGATTTTATACTTAAGTTTGATTAAACTTGGGTCTGTGTTGCTTTCTTTGTGTAATATTCCATGAATATTGCTATGAATTTCAAGACTTCAACAGGGTATTGAGAGTGAATACTTCATGGATGGTAGCACAAATATTTTATGTAGTTATTTGAAATATTTCACAAAACATCAGATCAGTATTTTATATGGTCTGATTTGTGTGATTCCAGAGTCATATCTTATTCAAGTTGTGGAAATACTTCCTCGGAATGGCAGGAAATATTTCATGAAATGTGCCATGAATATTCATATGAAATTACATTGAAAGTTTCATGTCTAGCCACACTCCAAAGTTTGGAAAGTATATTTTATAGAACTTCCCTTTTGAAAGTTTCCTAAAAATATTATTACCACTTTTCAACTACGCTCATGTTTAATTCAAAACATTTTCGAAAACAGTAACTTTCCTTTTTAATGATTGCGTAGAAGTGAAAGGGGTTTTTGCAAGTATGAAAAGCAAACACAGTTATTCCTTTAGTTACACAGGCTAGAATGACAGGATAGAAAATCCCATAGTGAATCACAGTAGTTATTGGCACTGATGTATAATCATATGAAGAGCAATGATAAAAAGAAAGACAAGTACAGAAAGGGGTTCCTTCCCCAATGCTCATAAGGGATTACTTCAGCATTGCAAGCACACCACCAGTTCATCTCTAGCTCTTGTACCTGGATGACCAAGACCTCTTCCTTGTCAGTATGACAGTCAGTCCCAGAGCTCCTGGTGTTTCAATGCCCTTCCAGGGGGTTTCCTACAAACTGTTGCATTTTCCATATCCTTACTCTTCAGCCTCCCTTTGCCCATTTCATTACAACTTTCTAAACATCCTCCTCACAGTCTGCCTTCCCAAGGGCCTCTGAATGAACCTCCTCCTTGCCAGGAGTCTAGAAACTGGCTGAAAGTAAGCAGTGGGTACTTCTGGGCTACTGCTGCCCTGCTCCAGTATACTGACCTTGAACTAGCACCATGGAAATGCAAATGCTTGGAGTCAGAATTCAGAGATGAAACCTGCCTGAGTGAGCCCAGAGAAGCAGCCAGCTCATGTTAAAAACGTCCCAGGAGGTAGAAGGTATCATGGCATGGCAAGTCAATGACGACCATGCTAGCAGAGAGGCACAATGCATCCAAACTTGAGCCCGTAGAAACATAACATCCCAATCATTTTATATCTTCTCAAAAGGAGGATGGTATACTCATTATCTGCCCCATTAATTTGCCCTGACCAGCATCGTATACGTGTGGAACTTTTCAACAGAAGTAGAATAAACTCAGTATAAACGAGTCATCTGTCCTCCTTCCATAGGTGCTCTTTGAGTTGAACAATTTGTAGATGCTACATCCATTTTTAAGTCTTTTTGCCCAATATTATATTTCACAGACACATTTTTCTACCCTTCGAGATTTTTCCTCTCTATTAGTGCTGCATGAATGTTCCACACAAACAAGAGAATCAAATTGACTCTGGCAAGGGCTGAGTCTTTACACAACCTTGCCTGTGTGGAAAGGCACACAAAATTCTGGGCTGCAAATAATAGTGCCAATTAGCTGTAGTTAACATGCAAGGCACAAATGCTTTGTCAGGGCTATGGTGGCTTCTGAACTACAGAACAGAGTAAGCATTACTAACATGCTCACAAATCATTTAAAAGGATACTCTAAAATTACCACACGCTGTAACAGGATAAACAATAAGACAGGTACAATCAGATTGCTATTACATGTACAAAGGTGGCAAACGGGGGGGACGGGGGGACGACCCAACTTTATTTCTCTAATCTCATTTTCCATCTGAATTTGGAGATGTCACTTTAACAGCCTAACAAGAGTTTTTTTCAGACGGCAACGCAACACAGTTCTCAATACTGCAAGGAAATCATTTAATAAAGGCTCGGTATTGTTCTGTTTATGGGAGCTGATACCACTTGATTAGACCCCTTCTCTTTTCAGAGCGGGAACCTGGCAGCGCCGGCGGGAGCCGCGCTGGGAGCGACCGGCAGCATCTGCGGGGACAGAGCGCCGCCTGCTGCCGCTGCGGCTGCGGGGCCTCGGCTAAGGGGCCTGGGCTGCGGGGCCTGCACTGCGGCGCCTGGGCTGGTGGGCCTGGGTTAAAGGGCCTGGGCTGAAGAGCCTGGGCTGTGGGGCCTGGGCTGAAGGGCCTGGGCTAAGGGGCCTCAGCTAAGGGGCCTGGGCTGGAGGGCCTGCACTGGAGGGCCTGGGCTGCAGGGCCTGCGCTGTGGGGCCTGAGATGAAGGGCCTGGGCTGTGGAGCCTGTGCTGGGGGGCCTGGGCTACAGGTCCTTGGCTAAGGCGCCTGGGGTACGGGGCCTGGGCTGCAGGGCCTGCGCTGTAGGGCTTCAGCTAAGGGGCCTACGCTGTGGGGCTTCAGCTAAGGGGCCTGGGCTATAGAGCCTGCGCTGTGGGGCGTGGGCTGAAGGGCCTGGGCTGCAGGTCCTTGGGTAAGGGGCTTGGGCTACAGGGCCTGGGCTGCAGGCCCTGGGCTGCAGAGCCTGTGCTGTGGGTGTTGAGCCCTGGGTATTGGGCTGCCAGTTTTGGGCTACTGCAGGGCCTGGCCTGTGGGTCCTACACTGCCAGTCCTGCACTGCGGGGCCTGGGCTGCTTGTCCTCACACCAGGCTCAGAAGCTGCCATTCCTCTGGGAAAAAATAAGCAGGCAGCCTTGCCACGGAGAAATTTTGCAAGAAAATCGGGTTACATCAGAAGGAATCTGGGGGAAATCTGTGCATGGCTGGAGACAGCAGTTAGATGCTTATAACCATGCAAGGTACCTTTAATGTGGGCCAATAAAAGGCTTTACATCTCTGAATGTTTGTATGCGTTCACTGTATTCCCCCGTGATATCTGGACACCTTTTCCTGAGAAACACTAAGAATTTTTTAAGATGGATGGGGGATAATTGCTATATCCCTTCCTTGGTTAAACTAAGCTCTGTTGGTGACTCAAGCCCAATTCTACAGAACAAGAAACAGAAAAGTAGAAGAATTTAGGACTGATTGCTGGTCTGGCATAAACTGACAAATGGTCTCAATTTCAGACACTTTAATATCCACTGGGGATCTGGTCCACAGAAACCTTCCAGGTTTGGTACCTGAGAATTCATGTGATTAAACCACTCTTCCAGTGTGAAACTTTCATTAAGCATGTCTTCTCTTTCTGTCATGATCATAATAGAAGTCTCTTATTGCCCCTGCCTATGGCTTTGTCTGGAGCCTGTCCTCCACCAAACACCAGGGCAGCTGTGGAACAAGAATGATAACTTTTTCCTCTGAGGAGAAAAGATAATTTCAATGATTTCACAAGTAAATTATTCTTCCTCTGGAGAACCTGCTGAAAATTGTGCAGAGCTCTGCAATGATTCCAGTGTACATGGATGTACATTTCCACAGTGGGCAGTGTACAGGCATGGAATTCAAATGTATAACAGTAACACTTCATTATCAAATGAGTCTGTAACTTACCATAGGGTTATGCCCACATGCATTAGCGTGAGGAGATTGAGAAGAAAGAAGAGAGGAAAATCCTGACTGATGGCCAGATTACTCATGTTTCATGAAACTAGGAGGCTTGCACTGCAGAGTCTAAAAAAACTATGTTGCCACACTCAAATGTGCATTTCAAGCTTTTGAGTTTCTATGAATACATTTCCAAAGATATCCCAACTGTAACAGACCAAGAGATCCCTGACTAACTTTGAAAAGTAATTTCAAACAATGTCTCCTAGATGTTTAACACTGTCAGCTCTTCATTCATGTTCCTTCCATATTAATGCTAAAGACTAATGGTGATTAATTTTAAACAGGTTCATTATAAAAAAAAATATTTCATATATGAGTAAGGTGAAAACTAGAGACTGGAAAATACAAATTGTTGTAAGGAGAGAAAAAGCAAAGGTAAGAATGATGTAAAGCAACAAAGAAACAGGTGAAAGAAAAACCAAAAGACATGGAAGAAGAACAAAGTATTATGGTACAATATATATTATAAAACAATACATATAAATGTGATTAAAATATTACATATAAACTTAGTATAATAAATATATATAATGGCATTAGAGTATTTTGCCATTGCTTACCGTCCCACCCCACCCATTAATCTCCCTGTAGTGCATCCCAAGGCCAACAGTTGAGGTCACCTTCCTTTTCCATCACTCTCTGGTATCTCAGTTGCTTGTTCAGATCCGCCATGGAGTTCCAGTCCTTCCTGGGAGGCACAACCCTTCTCACACCCACTATCATCCATGCCTACTTCTCTTTTTTTTCCTCCACTTTTTTCTCCACGGCTCTCATACAGTAATGTATAAATGCTACATATTTATCTGGTTATCAATGTTTGCTATAGAATGTAATCACAGCTTAATAGCATGCTGTTGAGGAAACAAGCAAGAGAAGGAGATAACAAGGCACCTCCATCTGTGTAAACATTACGTGGGGGTTAAAAAGTAATTAAATGGGAGGTTCATCTTTCCTCCTTTCTGGCCAAGTTGTAAAAGCTTGCCATGGCAGTGCTGATAAAGATGATTATAAAGAGTTTGTAAAATCTGCATTCAGAGCAGATGCTGCCTGGAAGATGCTGGAGGGCAAGAGATTGACATCTCTTAATATCCGCCAGGCTGCCTGAGGAAGCTGCTTCTTCCTAGAAAATGAAAGGTTCAGGTGAGCTAGTCATGCGTGTAGCTCCATGGATGCATTAAAAATATTCTTCTTTCATGTTAACATTTTGTTCCCACTACTAAGATTAGCCAGCATATTCTTTTAAGAAGATTACTTTGGGTAAATGCGATGGTCACAAGCACACCATGATTTAGTGCTCTCCCAGATCTGGCAGCAGCCATAAGCCTCCGCACTCTCAGACCCCATCAGAGCTTGCAAGAACCACATGAATACAGCTGCAGACAGGTAAAAGCACTGGGCCTCAATTCAAAGAGGGGGACAGAGGTGACTGATGCAGTCCCTGCTGGCACTTGCTGAAACACTGTGAGAACAAAGGAACAACAAAAGGAAGGTAAATGATTGATGCCGCTGTACATCCCTGCTGCCTGCCTGCATGGGCTCTGGAGAGAGACCAGGGCTTCAAACGCCTCCGAAAGCACCCTTCATCCTGCTGGAAAGCATATGAAAGAAAAGTCCAACGTTTTGCCTAGCTCAGCCTCAGGCTGACGTGAGGGGAATCCTCTTTCGTTGTAAGTGCCTGTGAAATCAGCAGGATGCTCAAGCATCTTCAGAATGAGGGGAAGACATGGCTACAACCTTTTAACTTTTGCCACAATTTCTATTTAGGTCATAGAATGATTGAATGGTTTAGGTTTGAAGGGACCTTAAAGATCATCTAGTTCCAGCCCTCTTGCCACAGTAAGGGACACCTCCCACTAGACCAGGTTGCTTAAAGCCCCATTCAGCCTGGCCTTGAACACCTCCAGGGATGGGGCATCCACAACTTCCCTGGGCAAATTGCTCCAGTGCGTCACCACCCTCAGAATGAAAAAAGGTCATTTGAGCCTCCTCTGTGTGTGCTGCCTCCATTGTCATTAGTTGCAGATACTTTGGTTTCTATATACTGGAATTAGGGGGCATTTTCCTCTGCGGGAAAAGAGGAAAGTCACCAAATCGTGGGAAACCATCTGCTTCTTGCATCAGGAGCCCAGTGTATGACAGCCACTTCCCGTACGTCTTTCATAGTATTTGTACACGAGAGACAAAAAGGGATGCAGAAACGAGTAGCAATTAGGGAAACGAGGAGTGCAAAGAAAAGCTCACGGGGCGAAAAAAAAAAAAAGAAGAAAAAAAAGCAAGGTTGCAAAAGGTAAAGGACATGGCACATCCCTGAGCAAACACACACACACATCCCGTACCACTCCCCTGACAGCAGGAAAAGCCGCTGGGCGCCACGGCTCGAGGTTGAGGGTTAAAAACCACCTAATTTTGAAACGTGTTCAACACCAGGCGTTTGTCCGATTACGAAAGCCCGGAGACGAACCGCCACGCAGGAGCCGGGGCACTCCTGTTTAGATTGAATTGCTTTTTAATATCACCTAAGCTCCATTGATACACAACGGATGCGCTCCGCGCACCCACACCCACGCTCCCGCTCCGTCCCCCCCCAGCCTTTAATGCGGCGCGGCAGGTGCACCGCCACGCCGCTCGGGGGGGCGGTC
>NW_009647046.1:653452-660285 GCF_000708025.1 Charadrius vociferus
GGGCGGTCGGTGGGTGCGTGGGACGGATGCCGCCGGAGGGGCTGTCTAGACTGGCTAGTCTCCGGGGCTGTTCTGGGTGTAGGTTTCCTCGCGGCCCGGGGCGCGGGGGGGGCGGGTTGAGGTAAGTTTCGCGCCTGCGGTTTTGCAAGGACGGTAGCAGGTCTCGTCGCTTTTGTAGCATCCTTCTTCTCCCGTCCTGTCTGCAGCTGTCCTTTTGAATGTGGCGTCGCGGATATTAACTAGTTATTAGGTAGAGTCAGATTGCTTTTTGCGTGTGGGCGGGGAGTTTCGCCTGGCGAATTCAGGCCTTAGGACACCGGTAGTCGTCCAGATCTGATGCAGTGTATTTGCAGTTCCGGAGAGCTTCTGGCACGCTCTGTTGCTAAAACGCTTGTTGGAGGAGGGTGAAGTCTATTACGGTTTGATAACTGCCTATAGCTTTTATGTTTTTTTTCTCTTTAAGACAAGAATGGAAGGTCGATCCTCATGGCTAAAGGAGATTTTTACCTGTAAAATCCTAGCAAGATTTGCTGTTTGTTTATATCGTTACTGAATTATTAAAAAATGATACATAATATATTACCAGTACAAAATATTATGGTTAGTTAAAACTAGGTTTTGAATGGTATTAGACACTCATGTTATTGCATGGCTACCTGAAAAAGCAGCAGATGATACTTTTTTTCTGTTTAGTCATAATGTACATAGTTAACAAAGTAACTTTGCACATACCTCTCAGTGGATTTTAAAGTAGATACTACTGTGCAAGGTCATTTGGAAAGTTCTTTAAGAGAATAAATAATACGGTGGTTGTTTACTTTTTTCTTTTTAATTCAAGTCCCTTCACTTTGCTTGTGTAATTATGTCCTCGTGAAATAAAGTAGCATTGTAGGCAGTTCAACAGAAACATCATCTCAAGGTCAAACAAAAAATGCAACTAAAATGTTGGGAACTGTGCGGAGAGAAGCAGAATAAAACAGATGTTATTACCATGCCATTTTATAAATATGTAGTCAGTCATCACTTTGACTATTGTGGGTAGCTCTTGTAAGATAGGATTGGCCATCTTGGGTAGAATAAACTCCAGCGTAGTTAAGAAATGCAGCTTGTGAGGTTAAGTATAGAATGATGATTGCTGATACACTCTCCCAGCTTCACCTCTATGCAGCTTGTGGTCTTCCAGAGCCAGGGATAGTGTCTTTGTAATTAATATATCTTGCTAGATTGTTCTTCAGCGAACTTTTCTGATGCTTTTTTAAACTGATTATATTCCTGGCGTACAAATGTTCTGTGGCAAGATGTTCCATTAATTCATTAACCTTTGTGAAGGAGTTATCTCATTTGAACTTGTCATTTCATAATCTTATTTGATGTCTCCAATTTTTGCATTCTGAAAGCCATGAGTAATTGCTCCTTATTCATCAGTTTTATCTCACTTAATACTTTATTATGTCTTGACAACCTTATGAACGGGATCTCTCACTACATAGTCACCCTATCTCAAAAAAGAAGCTTTGAACGTGAGGAGAAGAGCAAGGGGACAGCCAGAAGTAAAAATGAAGGATCATGCTGCTTCTGCAGTTGCCTACTTTTTTCTTGAGCATTCAATGCTGCCAGGTACAGGGTAAAATAGACTCGTGCCTGAGCTGTATTTTGCCTGAATTACAGGAGTAGTTAGCATGCAGTAACACAAATGCATGGAACACAAGCTACTCTTATTTCATTGCTGTATGAATGCTTTTTAAATATGTATTAAGTTTAAGCAATTTGTTCTACAGAAAAGTTGTTCTTAATGTGTAGTTTGAGAACCTGTGGCTATAGTAGTGTGTATTTCATTGTTAGTTTGTGCTGGCTCATTCCTGCCTTTACTGCTGAGTCTGCTGCGTTGGCACACAGAGCAAACCAGATGGGGGTGTGGATCAGCTGAAAAGCAACCATTTTTTTCCTTGATTATTTTTCTTCCGGATCAGTGTCCCAATCCAGTTCAGAATCTGGCAACATGGAGACCTATCAACAAGATGTAGGAAGTGTTTAAGGAGCACTGGTATTGAATGTTAAAATACAGCTTACTTAGGGAATTAATGCAGTGTACTGCTTTGTAAATTAGTATCTCTATTTGCTATGGGTGAACTTCTGTGTGGAGTAGGGGTGATGATATATGTGGCTCTGGCAAATTTAATGTAAATAAAGCAAACTGTCCTGTGCTGTTGATGTTGCTGTTCAAAGTAGGGTAAGTTGTCTAAAGCACGCTTTTCACAACCATGAGGAAAATGAATGATAGAAGGTTCTGATTTCTGCTAGCATCCTAATAACGCTGACTTTTATTTTGCAAACACATAGCTACCACAACAAAGACTTCCATTTATTCTAAAATTTCAGTCCTGCAGGCACGAAATCGGAAACACCTGTGTGGTTCTAGTCAGAGCAGCTAGACAATATTCTGCTCTGATGCTGAAGCGTTTATTTCTGTATTTCAACCCTAGATTATTTTTTTATCTAGTCTCATTTAAGAACTATGTTTTATCTCAGATTAAGTTAACTGCTTGAATAGATCCCAGAGATGCTTTAGTGCAATATACATTAAAAGTCATTCATAAACCATTCCATTGGCATAGTTGTTGGGAGAGGTAATCTGTACTTGAGAGACAATAAATGAACAGACAGAAAGCAGAAACTCCTTGAAAAAGTGCCCAAGTTCAATGAAGGTGATCATGTAATTCATTGAGTCTGCACTAATCTAATCACAAGTGGTGTGCAAGAGCTGTTAGCGTTAGGGCTCACAGCTTGAACGGTAAGCACTTGAACAGACAGAGGAACCAGAATAACAGTAAAAAACAGTCAATAGAGGCAAATTTTACTACATTGGCATGGTTATATTGGTCTAAGAGAGAAATTTATTTATTTGTATAGTATAGTTCACTTAAATAGCTGAAGTCAATGGGAGAGAAAAAGTCCTTTCCTGGTCTTGAGAATATCCCAAGATTTTTCTATGTATTCCATTTTTCCTCTTTCAGCATAAGGATGCATACCAAGCAATCTTGGATGGTGTGAAAGGAGGTGCCAAGGAAAAGAGACTTGCAGCCCAGTTTATTCCTAAATTCTTCAAGCATTTCCCTGAGCTAGCTGACTCTGCTATCAATGCCCAGTTGGACCTCTGTGAGGATGAAGATGTTTCTGTAAGAATAAGAACCTTGTAGAAAGTTGATATGTTGAATTTATATTTTGTTACTCTTTTCCTTTTTTTAATAGGCTATGTCTTTTGGGAGGGGAGGTCTTTGGAAAATTTAAGAATACTCTAGATTATTCTGTTGAAGGAATACAACTATTGTGTGATGGTATGGGAAGATACATCAGTTTTCATTTGACTTTTTCATTCCTATCAGTGATCAAAGTAATAGCTCTGTAGAAAGAAACTTAAGATACAGTTTATTAGCATATCTATTACATTTTTCCTTTCAAAAAGCATTTTTTGGTAATCGATTCTAATAAATCCTGCTGAGAGGCAAGAAAATTCTCTTTGCACTTGAGAACCGTGTGGATGTGATTCTGAGTTTATTATTCTTGCAGAAGTCTTGAGGCGCTTCATGCTGCTTCTGTGGTGGTGTTAGAAGCTGTACATGTGAAGCGTCTTTGGATATCACATCTTCAAAGGGCAGATCATTCAAGGTCTTTTGTCAGTGCTGGGAACAAAACCTGGAGGTGTTCTCTGCCATATGCACACCTGTAAAACTATGCTTCCTGTTAGCAAATAAGACTTGATAATAACACAGATTCCAACCTCTTGTTTTGTTGATCAAATGAATGATTTTGTGAACAGAGGTGCTGTTTGAATTTGGTTTTAATCCAGTTCAGCTTGTATCTAAGAAATGTACATTATTTTCTTCATAAATACATTATAATACTTTCATAGCAAATACAAAGTTTGGACTGCCATTAAAGTCTGAAACTTGGACATCACTTTCTGAATATGATACTCATGTTAAAAGAGTATGTCGTCACTTTCTCAAATTTGGCTTATTTTTCTGCCAAACTTTGGTAGGTTTTTTTATTACTCTTTTTTTTATTATTATTTTTTATTTCCACCATACTGACAATTTTGACAGATCCGTCGACAAGCAATCAAGGAATTGCCTCAGTTTGCCACTGGAGATAATCTTCCTCGGGTAGCAGACATACTGACCCAGCTTCTACAGTCAGGTAGGAAAGACTGGTAGTTTCCTGGCTGATCTCCTTGTGGCACACCTAAAAATGTCTACAATTCTGTTCTGCAAAACATTTTCTGTTGATTTGTAATTTGTTACAAAGCAGTCTGTCCCAGTGCCATTCATGTCCTGCCTCTGCTCTTTCCCCCTCTCCTTTATATTTGCTGCACAGTTACAGTGCTACTTCTGATGAAAGGTCGCTAATTGTCCTAATCTAAACTGAAAATCTATCTTTTAAATATAACAAATTTTGTTCATTCAAGTTCTCTGAAAGCATCTGCAGAAAAAGGGGAAAAAAACAAAACAAAAGCCTGTTACAGACTGCAGCGAATTGCTTTCTGAAAAGGAGTTATTTGATTTCTATTTAAAGAACTCGGGAACTTTTAAAAATGCTGAAGGCATTTTCTTCCATACAATGCATTTTTGGTACACAATATTTAATTCAGAATTTAATATGCAATATGTATTTTTTTATGCCAGTAAGTTATAGAGTGCTGAATATTAAATGTTCACATTTGTATTAAAAATGCATGATTAAGGCTTTAGGCTTCTTAGAAGAGACTTTGTTTTTTTGAGACTTACAGGTTTCTCCATTTAGTTCAAGAGGAAAATTGTTTCTCCCACCTAGAAATACTGTAGATTACTGAAGAGTTTATTTTTACCTTAATTTTACCATTTTACCTTAATTTAGTAAAGGTGAGGTTGTTTCTTCAGCTGTTCATTAAAATGACTAAATATATTGATAAGTAACTTCCCTTCAAGTTTTCAGTCCTATCAAGTTTGTAGTGTTAAAGTTTTGACAGGGGGACTGAAGTGGCAAATAGCTTTTTGTTTTGCTTCCAACTTTCATAATTGTGGCTTTCTATTTCCTCAGTCTAGTAGTCTTTAAAAATACAAGTGATGTTGTTTAGAATTAAATGCTGAGGATAGAATACTTCTTGTGTGGTATCAGAAATCTTTCTTTGTTTTTCTGCTCTTATGTTTGCTTTTCAAGGATATGCATATCAAGTTTTTTTTCTCTCTTCAGATGATTCTGCAGAGTTCAATTTGGTGAATAATGCTTTGCTCAGTATATTTAAGATGGATGCTAAAGGTAAAGGACACATTTTTCTGTAAACATCTTTTGTTAATACTTTCTGGTCTCTAGTAGGATAAGTACAGGACACAATTTTGTATCTTCTTAGTACAATGCAGAAGTTAGGCACTCAGGCTCATTGTTGGGTTTTAAAAACGATACTGAACTTCTCGATAATTATGGATCTGAATTATACAGACCAGTAAAAGAACGTGGATTCTTATGTAAAGTTACATGAAAATTGTGGTTTTTTTCTTAAAAGTTAGTATAGCAGTTATTTTAAGATGTGTCATGGGGTCTTAGAGGAGGAAATGTCTTTCTTCTGCATAGAAGGTTTAGCTCTTAACTCCTAAAGTAATTTGCGTTACCTGATTTATTTTCCATTCAGGGACTTTGGGAGGCTTATTCAGTCAAATTCTTCAGGGAGAGGATATTGTAAGAGAGCGAGCCATCAAGTTCCTCTCTACAAAACTGAAAACCCTGCCTGAGGAGGTGATGACAAAGGAGGTAGAAGAGTTCATATTGACTGAATCAAAGAAGGTGAGTATCTTATTTCAGTATAGACTTAAATATTATTAAACCATTCCTTATCACTGGCATTACTTTGGAGGTCTGTTTGTTTAAAACACATGTACTATTAAGCGTTATACAAATGCGATCTTCTAGTTATCCTATTCTGCTACAATCCAAACTTTGCAGCATTTTCTTGGTGGGAATGTTAAAATAATGCTAGGCTGTTCTTATTTTTGAAGACTGACCTTTATTAGAATCATAGTCGTTCACATTGGAAAGGGTCTTAGGGAGATCGATCACCTCAGTGAATCATGCTCAGCTGAATTCAGATCAGCTTTCATAGAATCATAGAATGGTTTAGGTTGGAAGGGACCTTGAAGATCATCGAGTTCCAACCCCCCTGCTGTAGGCAGGGACACCTCCCACTAGACCAGGTTGCCCAAGGCCACATCCAGCCTGGCCTTGAACACCTCCAGGGATGGGGTCTCAACAACTTCTCTGTGGAACCTGTTCCAGTGCCTTACAACCCTCACAGTGAAAAATTTCTTGCTAATGTTTAATCTAAACCTGCCCTCTTCCAGCTTAAGGCCATTCCCCCTCATCCTATCACTACATGCCCTTGTAAAAAGTCCTTCCCCAGCTCTCCTATAGGCCCCCTTTAGGTACTGGAAGGCTGCAATAAGATCTCCCCAGAGCCTTCTCTTCTCCAGGCTGAACAGCCCCAACTCTCTCAGGCTCTCCTCATAGGAGCCCTTGGATCATCCTCGTGGCCCTCCTCTGGATCTGCTCCAGCAGGTCCATGTCCTTCTTATGTTGGGGACTCCAGAGCTGGATGCAGTACTCTAGGTGGAGTCTCACGAGAGTGGAGTAGAGGGGAAGAACCACTTCCCTTGACCTGCTGACCACAGTTCTTCTGATGCAGCCCAGGATACAGTTGGCCTTCTGGGCTGTGATCACACATTGCTGGCTCATGTTGAGCTTTTTGTCAATCAGCACACCCAGGTCCTTCTCCTCAGGGCAACTCTCCAGCTATTCCCTGCTGA
>NW_009647046.1:660343-671303 GCF_000708025.1 Charadrius vociferus
GACACAGTACTCCAGATGTGGCCTCACCAGGGCAGAGTAGAGGGGGAGGATGACCTCCCTTGACCTGCTGGCCACACTCTTTTTAATGCACCCCGGAATACCGTTGGCCTTCTTGGCCACAAGGACACATTGCTGGCTTATGGTCAACTTGTCCACCAGGACTCCCAGGTCTCTCTCTGCAGAGCTGCTTTCCAGCAGGTCAACCCCTAACCTGTACTGGTGCACGGGGTTGTTCCTCCATGGGTGCGGAACCCCTACACTTGCCCTTGTTGAACTTCATTAGGTTCCTCTCCACCCAACTCTTTTACCTGTCCAGGTCTCGCTGTATGGCAGCACAGCTTTCTGGTGTGTCAGCCACTGCTCCCAGTTTTCTATCATCAGCAAACTTGCTGAGGGCACACTCTATCCCCTCATCCAGGCTGTTGATGAATATGTTGAACAAGAGTGGACCCAGCACTGACCCCTGGGGAACACTGCCAGTTACAGGCCTCCAACTGGACTCTGCGCTGCTGATCACAACGCTCTGAGCTCTGCCATTGAGCCAGTTCTCAGTCCACCTCCCTCTCTCCACTCATCTAACCCACACTTCCTAAGCTTACCCATTAGGGTGTTACAGGAGACAGCATCAAAAGCCTTGCTGAATTTGAGGTGGACAATGTCTACTGCTCTCCCCTCATCCCCCCAGCCAGTCATGCCATCATAGAAGGCTGTCAGCTCTGTCAAACATGATTTCCCCTTGGTGAATCCATGTTGACCACTCCCGATAACCTTCTTTTCCTCTACATGCTTAGAGATGACATCCAGGATGAGCTGTTCCATCATCTTTCCAGGGATGGAGGTGAGGCTGACTGGCCTGTAGTTTCCCAGGTCCTCCTTCTTGCCCTTTTTGAAGACTGGCGCGACATTGGCTTTCCTCCAGTCCTCAGGCACCTCTCCTGTTCTCCTTTCAAAGATGATGGAGCGTGGCCTCACAATAACATCTGCCAGCTCCCTCAGCACTCGTGGGTGCATCCCATCAAGGCCCATGGGTTTGTGGGTGTCAAGTTTGCCTAAATAATCTCTGACCCAATCCTCCTTGATCAAGGGAGAGTCTTCCTTTCTCTAGGGTCTAGGATTCCTGGGATTCATTTAACATTTATTCTGCTTGAAGCATACAATTTTGTTAAATAAGAAATTTGTTCTTAAGGTTAAAGGAATGATGTTTCCTATGCATAACTTGATGGCAGCCACTTTAATTTGGAGGTGCATACAATTATACTATGTGTTTTCATGTGTTCCTTTAAACTTGCATTTTTTAATAAATAGAAACTAAATTTTAATGCGAAGCATTTGCATACTTTACCTTTTCAAATCAAGTAGGTTTGACTTCGAGGTCTGCAAATTACCACCATAGAAATATGTTTTCTGGTGTTCTGTTAAGGTGCTGGAAGATGTGACGGGCGAGGAATTTGTTCTGTTCATGAAAATACTGTCTGGATTAAAAAGCTTACAGACAGTAAGCGGGAGACAACAACTAGTGGAGCTGGTAGCTGAACAAGCTGACCTGGAACAAACATTCAATCCATCTGATCCAGATTGTGTGGACAGACTTCTACAGTGTACTCGGCAGGCAGTGCCACTCTTCTCAGTATGTATTTATTTGCTTTGCATGAGGAGTATTATGGAAATCTAATGGCTATAGCTTCTCTTCGGGATTCTCAATGATTGTGTTAGACCAGCAACATATCAGTACTTCTCCACCTTCAGCTTCTAATGTATTAAAATGTTGGAAAACATCCTTAAAACTGCCAAATACAAAGAGGTTTTGCATTGTTCTCTGCTCTTCAACATCGAAGATGTTACAGTGAATTATGACAAGATTTACATAGTAGGTTCGTACATGTATGAGTCTGATTATTTCAAGTCTAGTGCCAGGCAATTGCAGCACTTAAAGGCCTATTCTTGAGTTATAGGCAATCTTTTCAGCCCCTGTTGCAGACCCTCTGAGTTTAAGCTACCTGGAAGGATCTCTGCATTTTAGGAGTTAGAGGGAAGTTTAATAAAGCTTTAAGGTATAGCTGTGTGTTGGGCATTTGTAAGGGTGGCGGAGTGACAGGGGAAAAATGTTTAACTCCTTCAAATTCAAAGAGTAGCCTGAATAATGTGCGGTGTTTTTTGCAGAAAAATGTTCATTCCACAAAATTTGTTACTTACTTCTGTGAGCATGTTCTGCCAAACCTCAGTTCTTTGACTACTCCAGTGGAGGGTCTTGATATCCAGTTAGAGGTAAGCCAAAGCTAAAATGTCTTTCAAATCATAAAAAATAAGCATCTTAGGTGAAGACAGCTATTTTAATAATTACAAACTCCTTTCTTAAGTGGTTTTCAGTTCTAGTCTTGGAAGAAAACTAGCTACACTAGAAGAAAAGGATGTTTGCTGTATTGAGGCATGACTGAGCATTGCCTTTTAAAGCTTGTGTCATTTGTCCCGAGCTTTTGAGGCAAGGCTAGTATAAGCAGATTGGTGTAATAACTTCTATATTACTGTCAATTTTTTAAGCACATAATATTTACTGAATATGGCTTGCATGGCTTGTGCTAATTTAGCTTCCTACGGGAGTGGCTTAATGTCTGTAATTTTGCTTATGATAATCAGCACTGCAGCTTCAGTTAGATCTCTGTGAATCTCACTTTGAAGGTGAGCTGTGCTGAGACGTCAGAGATGAAGTTTTGTTTACCTGTTGACTAACTATGCTTGTTAGAATTAGACACACGAAGCTGTGTTTCTGAGAACATGAAAACCAGACTAGGCATGTTCCTCCTTGTATTCTTCCCTGATGTTTGGGAGGGGTTTAATTGCAATAGCTGACCTCTACTGTGCCGGGCATAGTGATGTGATAATTGCTTTTAGGTTGGAAGTTAAGTCTTTGTACTTTTCAGTTAGCACACAAAACCCCGTCTATCCTTATGTGTAGGTTTTGAAGCTTCTTGCTGAAATGAGTTCGTTTTGTGGTGATATGGAAAAGCTTGAATCAAATTTGAAGAAGCTGTTTGATAAATTACTGGTAAGACTAATTCAATTTTTACTTATGTAAAACGCTTTTTTAAAAAAAAAGTTTTCTTCAAAACAAGTTTTTGTTACCTATTATTCTATTTATCCTTTTTCTAAAGTGGCTATTTCAAAGATAGCTCTGTCCATGATATAAGGTCAAACATCATTTTGCAATTCAAAGCCTTTGTAGATACAGAGAGCTGTTATCTGCATAATGCATTTAATCCTGTAAACTCATGTGGTTTTGTTCTCTTTTAAATTTTATAGTCATGAGAGACTCGTGCGGATCTCTAATGATTAAAGGCTCTATCTACACTGGCAATTTTAAGCAAATTCAGCACTCTTTCAGAAGCATTGGTGCAGTACATTTTTGCTTCCTGTGGTAGCAGCACAACCATAATATTTCCTTTGAGTCAGAGACATCAAGCCATGTAAGTGTAGGCAAACCACCAGCACCAGGACTTCATGCAGCAGTACTTCACATTAGTATAGGGATGAGGGATACTTCTTAGGTTGTCAGCATAAATAAACCCTCCTGTTCAAACACTGCAAAAGAACGGTTAGTCTGCGTAAATGTGTCTAATGCATTTGTTTTTCCTTTCTGTTCCATTAGGAGTATATGCCCCTTCCTCCAGAGGAAGCAGAGAATGGGGAAAACGCTGGCAGTGAAGAGCCCAAGTTGCAGTTCAGTTATGTGGAGTGTTTATTGTATAGCTTCCATCAGCTGGGTCGTAAACTTCCGGATTTCCTCACAGCCAAGCTGAATGCAGAGAAATTGAAAGACTTTAAAATCAGGTAATCATTTAGAGGCAAGTGTTTGAGTTCTGTTAGAAAGTGTAAATTATTATTGTCTGGATGCTAAAGAAGCACAAACCAGATTGGTGGAGGACTTATTTTGAGCATTTTTCCTAAAGAGGGGGGAAAATGAAATTACAACTTCCCTCTGCTTCTGCTTTTATTTTATGGGAATATGTAAAATTTATTAACAGATTGCTTTTAAATTTTTTTAGGCTACAGTATTTTGCTCGAGGGTTGCAGGTGTATATTCGACAGCTTCGTCTAGCACTTCAAGGAAAAACAGGAGAAGCCTTGAAAACAGAGGAGGTAAGTATTGTTCAGAAATTCTGATCTTTCTAATTGAGCCTTCTGAAATAATCATTGGCGCACATTAATGGGCTGCAGTCTGTTGTAAGCATGCAAATAGATTAAGAGAATAATACTGCTAACATCTATTGTAACTGCATCTTACCTGATGCTGCATTTTGGAAGCTAAGATGATCTTTTAGTTTCTACTGCTAGCTACTCTTTGCATCCGCATGTATTTGGGTTAACTGTGTTCTGCGTTTTGTTTTGAAGGGGAAATTTTCCTATGTTGGGGGGAAGTACACTGGAACATAAAAAGCAACTAATTAGTGTAAAACTGCAAGAAGCCTAAAAATAGTTGTCATGAAAACTCAGAAGTGTACATACCTTTCACTGTTACTATTGCTGTAGCAATTCACTAAGAAGAGCAGTCAGTTTAATGTTATGATTTCATTAAATGCAGTTGGCATAATTTAAAGCTACTAGAATAGGTGTTCAGTGGTGTTTCCTTTTTTACAGAACAAGATTAAAGTGGTTGCCTTGAAAATAACCAATAACATTAATGTTTTAATCAAGGTAAGTTCTCACATTATGAAGGAGTAAATTCACACTGTACAGTAACCTCTCCAGAAAAAGGAATAGATTTGAACAAAGTTTACTGTGTTAAGTTAGTGTTAGCCAGCTCAGGCTTGCTGCCTGCTTTACTGTTTCTGAAGAGACATGGATCTGCTGTTTATGCAAGCTGCCTGCCTTTGGTGTTGCTACTGTTGGGATAGGGTGTTGAGGCCCTTTTTTGCAGCAGTAGTTGCCTGCAGGAGAATACTTTGCTTTAGGGATCTGTGGATTCTGGACGAGCCTTTTTCCTTCTCATTTCCCTTCCACTGCAGGGAGGGATAAAGAATAGTTTGAAGAGGTGCAAGGAGATGTAAAGGAGGGAGCTATAAAATAAAAGAAAGCAAGCTGCTATACAGAACCTTTTTCTCCAAAGAGTCTAGGAGAAATGGGCTGCAGAAAAAGACTTCCATCCAGAGCCCTTGAAACCATTCTGATTTCTTCTAAACACCTCTTATTCTCTTCCCTCACTTCCCATCTCTCACCCTCAATCACCACGATAAACCAAAAATTTTGCTGACAATATTGAGAAGCATATCTTTTACCATTGTAGCAGGGATATCAGATGTCTCCCTGCAGGAGCCATTGTAGTTCATTATAAGATGCTTAATGTGCACAGGGAGAGAGAGAAAGCATATTATGTCAGTATAAGACACTACTCTGTTAATATTAATCTCATCTGAATTTCCTAGTAAAGTGCACGGGCTATGGCAGCCAGATAAGGCTGTTAGCTAGTGCTGCCTTCTCCCTCTGCCATGGGACTTCAAAAAGGATTTAAAATTGTTGGAAAGTAACTGTTATTCTGGAGTCGAAGTAAGTAGCTAAAATTTTGAAGTGCAACTGACACAAATTTAATTGTAGAATAAACTGTCTGATTTTTGCCTCCATAGGATCTCTTCCACATTCCTCCTTCTTATAAAAGTACAGTTACACTGTCCTGGAAACCAGTACAGAAGGCAGATGCAAGGTAAGAGTTTTTCATAGAAAAAGAAAATGGTGGTGTTAATTTTTGCTGTCTATAAAATAAAGATCCAAGGCTGTGTATATAAAATACACACAGCACACGAGCTAAAAGTTTCGCAATCAAAAATAACACCCATCCTAGAAGGAATTAGGGCTGTGGAGTGATAGTCTTGCTTTAGGGATACAATGGACTGGAAGGAATTAGGGCTGTGGAGCGATAGTCTTAGTCTTGCTTTAGGGATACAATGGACTGAATCAACTGGAGAGTAGCTTACTTCCATTTTTGAAGTTTATTCAGGGCATCTTCATTACCTGCTGCTAGCTTCCAGTGGTTAATCTTTGAGGCTGAACTGCTATTTCTGTACTTGTCACCACAGGCGTGTAATGATCTGGTTTTGTTTTCTTCTGTCAGTCAAAAAAGAGCAAGTGAAGATACAACCTCAAGTTCGCCCCCAAAAAAAGCTTCGGCAGGACCAAAAAGGGATGCCAGGCAAATATATAACCCTCCCAGTGGAAAATACAGCAGTAACCTGGGTAGTTTTTCTTATGGTAAGTTAGGCAGCTTGGAAAAAAACTGTCTCGTGACAGTTGTGCCTTGGGGTGGGGGGAACAAACAAGTTAAGCCAACTTACTATCGCATTCTCAGAAGATCAAATTGTACTGTCACCAATTTTTGTGTGTAATGGTCTCTTTCTAGCTGTTGATCTATTACAGTGTTTGAGTGTTGCCAGCCTATAAACTGTGTGTCATCTGCAAGTTAGTTTTAGTAGTGTTTTAACACAAAGGTTAGTAATTGAACTATTGTGTTCTCTATTATGACTCAGAGCACTCGCATCCCAAATTTCCCATTGGACATACCAGTTTCTGCAAACAGCAGAGCTGGGCCACCTCCTGTCATACAACTGGACCTGTGCTGAATTCCTATTCCAGCCACTGCTGATGTTGCAGATCTGATCAAGAACTTCTGGGAATTGCCAGGTTCACTGTGCATACAGACAGTTATGTCCTCATGGTCCCAGTCAGAGTGATTCTGTCTCTCTGCAAGTCGTATTTCTGGGCAAATATGAGAGCAGTTGCAGGCTGGATGGATAGGCCCAACTATGGCAGCAAACTGTTCTTGTCTTCCCTGTAGGCCCACTGGTCCTACCTCTGCAAGTAAACAGCCTGCTATGACAAATCATCACCCATGCCCTTAGGTGGAAAAACGGATATAAAGCATCATCTTATATATAAAGCAAAGAGAAAAGATAAAATCTTCTGCAGATTTCTTACTGCAAACTTCGGGTGATGCACCTGTGTCTTTTAAGATAAATTTGTAGTCCTGTGCTTTTAAAAATTAGGAAATTTTCAACCAAAACACTGTTACTGCTTGCTGCTGTTTCTTGTGAGATGCTTAGGCCTCCGATCAGCCTTTGATTTCTGTACTCTTTAAAATAAGCACACAGTTCTCTTCATAGATTAATATGACCTGTATTTTAAGACTGTACGTGAAGAGAAAGTATGGAAGGGGAATGAGAGTTTGATATATTTTTCAAACAAATCCAAAGAAACTTTAACAAAATATTTTTGGGGGGGGGGGGTTTGCTGTGGTCGGATTTGTTCTTAACAAAGGGAAAGGAAACATTTTCTACAGTGTACAGTTTGTGTGGTATCTGTCTATGTCTAAGATTTTTGACTGGATATCGTTAAGATACCAGCCCGGCAAAAATAGTTAAGTAAGCTGGTGATAACTTGAAGTTAAGGATAGAAAAGGACAGATGGACTGACAAAGTTGTGGGTTTCTATTGTTTTATAAAACCACTAGAAGCAAGTCAGACAAACACTTCAAGATCGACATGGTGTTATTGGACAGAAGGATAAGGTAGCCTAATGAAGTTTTTTATGGACCAGTTTTCAATTCTGTGATGATGGATTGCCCCAAATATAGTTCTGAAATAATGGGACAGTTATGTATCATAGTATGCAGAAATAATACATTTAGTGTAAAGAGGCTAGTTCTCCTGACGTCCTTGTACAATTGGTAGGGTCTGTTGTCCATCAAAGCACAACTTTGAGATCTCATGCTACATAAGCAGGATTAGCCTCAGAGACTTTAGTCAGCCTTCAATACCTCCAGATACTGCTATTTAGTTTTAATCTGTATTCAGCATAAAATCTGTATGAAAAGTTTTGACTTTTATTTCAGAGCAAAGAGGTGGTTTCCGGGGTGGACGAGGAAGAGGCTGGGGAGGACGTGGCAATCGTAGCCGAGGAAGAATCTACTGAGTAAACCGCTAAATCTTCCGTGGCCCTGAAGGGCTAAAGTGAAAGTGCTACTCAGCAAGTTTGCTTGGAGTATTGTTTCCTTCAAGGACTGCCTTCCACTAAGACTGACTTAAATGTTCTTTATACCTTTGTATGTATGATCTACTTTTCTAACGGACTACAACTTGTCCATAGTGAAACTACAACTGTATTTTTGGATGCTTACAGTCAGCAGTTTTGGGTTCTTATTTTTGAAGTGTCTTCAGGATTTATTCAAAATTGGAAAAGAGCATAGATGTTTTATCAAAAGCTACATCTTGACAGTTTGTATATTAACCTAAAAATCAGCTACTGCATAACTAAAACTATATAATTGAGTTTATGTATTAAGTAATGGACAGGAAAGGCGTGACAACAGAGATACGTGTCAGATAAGGCTTAGCAGCTGAAGTAATCCTTTCCTCATTTGTAACCATATTTTGCAATATGTGGAGAAGAGTACCATTGTTAAATTTGCTTTGATTTACTTTTTTTAAATGGAATTGAATGAGATACATTTAAAGTTTGCAACATGGATGGAAATTTATTTTGCTTGTAGCATGAAGCAGTCCTTTTACTTAGAGATGTGGAGAATGTGGTGTTTTTTGGTTTGCACATCTTACTCTTCTCCGTGCATTGTAATGCAAAAGTGATGTTTTGCAAATGAATTTTTAATGTTTAATATGAATATGTGCATATAGCTATGCCGTGAAATTTCAGTAAATGAACAGGAAAAACAAAATAATAAATGACAAAGACTATTCCAGGAATGGGTAAAGACTGATGCAGTGATTGAGCTTCATAGGCTGGAGCTGGACCGTAGCAGTACCCGGCTCTTTTCTATGTTTTGCAGATTTCTGGATTAGTTGGCACTTGAGGGTTCGGTTTTTTGTTCTGTGATGTTTTTTGGGTTTTTTTTACCAACACAGTTGCATTTGAAAAATATATAAATAAAATTGTATTTTGTGTAACATTGAAAATTTCCAACTATGTAGTTCAATTCAGGTGGAAAAGGTAACAATTCCATGCTATTTTTTTCCATAGCAACTTGGGATTCTTATTTACTGGTGTACACCCAGAAAATACAATGTAAGAGCACAATGCTTTTTTTTTATTCTCACCAATCAAAATTTTTACTTCTCAGGTCATTCAACATTGTAAAGGAATTAGCAGATAGTAAAAAGAAGTTTGGACAGAGGAAAAGAGTTTTAATAAGTGTTCCAGGGCGTGCTGATGTAAAATAGTTTAGGCTTTAGAAGAATGAAGATTATTTCTTATGCTCCTTTTTTTTGTCCAGCTGTTTGATATCCACAGACAGATGCCCAACAGTGATGTTTCCCCACCTAGTTCCATTTGTATTTGCTTGTGAATCTGACTCAGGTGTCTTCATTAACACTCTGATAATTTATCACTACCATCAGAAGGCCAGAATACCGAAACTATGTCCAAGTTAGAGACATTGTCAATGCTAAATTAGAAGTCTGTTTTTGCTTAACTCTGGAGCAGTAGGCAGCAAACTTTGGACATTCCAGGACATGTGAGCTGACTTTGTATTTCTGATTACATGCCAGCTGCTAAACTGAGATTTGTCACTAAAACCAACAAACTTGGCAGAGAGCTTCCAAGGACAAATTTGTGTGATCAAAATGTCACTCTGAAAATGGGCACTAGATGGGTAATAAGTTTCCACTGGGGGAAAAACAGACATTTTGCACTTGTGACTATAATTTGTGTTTTGAGGGGATTTAAAAATGTAATCTCAAAGCCTGAACGTAGCTTGTATTTAGACCAACAACTAGGAACTAGCAGCTTATTTTCTCACTAAATTTTGAGTGAGTTTTATTTACGGGACTCCTGTTTTTCAGAGGTGATGTGCAAAGTTCTTGTGGCCTCAGAAATAGTTAGATTTCCCCCGTCCCCCAGTTTCATATTTAATTTTAATGCAGTGAGTTCTTGTGGAGACACCTGTTTGCCATCTTGCTGAATTGTAAATGTTCCCTTACGCTTTTGGAATAAATTCATTTTGTAATTTTGTTTGGCTCATTGTTTCACAGTTACTCTGCAACATTTTGTGTTGGCTTAGTAAAAAGGTACTCGTGGTACCTTTTTGTTTTAGTGACTTACTACTTAGAGTGCTATGGATGTATTGAGCTATTTGCCACTAAGGAGTAGATCTTAGCAAGACTGCATTAGCTGTTTCAACTTTTAAGTAATTCAACTTTTAAATGCAAAATTTTGGATAGCAGTTCAAATATTCAGCAAAAGCTGCATGTCATACATGTTATTTGGAAATTGCTATTTGTAAAGGAGTAATTCGTTGTCTTATTCAACCTCCTAGATGTTCACAGTGCAATAAAATTTGTTTTACAATAGAGCAAGAGTGGCTTGGAGCAGCAGCCTGGGTTGGTTTTTTTTTTGGTGAAATCTGTAATAAGCTTGATGTGAAAACTCTGGCAGTAGTAAGGAACTATCATACTTTTGGGAATACGTTCTCTGTCCTGAGAGAAACTGAATCCCTGGCATTAGTTTAACCACAGACACCATTTGTAAACCTTTTTTTCTTGTTTCTACTTAATTGGTTTCAGTTACAGGCAAATTTTACTGTTTATTAAGCCGTTCTGGGAACTCTGGCGTCCCCAAAAATCGGAACTGTTTGCAGTTCGCTTGCAAACTTAGAAAGGTCCAACCGACCGCGGTGTGAATTTGGCAGCTTTGGGAGCTCGCTTAGGACTGGGGAAACAGGCTGCCGCTGCTGGGTTGGTATCTACCACTAACTGGAACAGGAACGCAAAAGTTTAGATTTTTCTCTGTAACCGAAAAGCATTAGAAGGAAAAAGGAGTGGTGTGTTTTCCAGAGCTACCTTCAACCGGCTCTCCGGTGAACAGGCATTAACTGCGGGCAGTTGCGGTTCGGTTTGATTGGGGCAGAAGGCCGTTTCCTCGAGCAGTCCTGGTGAACGTTTCGGCGTGCTCTAGACAGACGTTAATT
>NW_009647046.1:672400-707589 GCF_000708025.1 Charadrius vociferus
CTGGCGCAGCCCGCGTTACCCCTGAGTTTGCGATTTCTCGCCGCCCCGGCTGCTTTTCGTTCCTTCTGGAAGTAAGGAAGAGAAGCGGTGTGAGGGGTCTGCTCGGTGGGGAAGCGCACGCTGCAGTGATTTTGTGGATTTAGGCAAAGCGGCTGATTTTGATACCGGGCTGTGCCTCACGTTCACAAAGCGACTGAAAGCGTGGATGTGTATTTCATGTTTGGGCTCTTTCTGACTTGCTTTGCCCCCTCTTTGTTGCAAGGAGAGCAGTACCAGAAGTCCACTTTCATGTCAGAACTGCCAGATCGGTTTCCCTCTGGAGCGGAAGAGCTAATCGCTGCAGCAAGCAGAGTGGCCTTCCGCCCGTAAAAAAAGAGTGTGGAGAGATGAGTGTCTGTTAGCATCACCTTCCTTTTGCGAGAACTTGTGGTGGGGTCAGAAAGCATTAAGGTCCTCGGGCAGGTGAAACTGGCTTTCTCTGTAGGAAGCCCCCACTGTCTTTATGGGTCTCAGCCACTTCAGCTGTCTGTGTGGATCCAGGCACTCTGTCACCCTAGTTAGTCATAAATTAATGAATGACAGCCCTTCCAGTGCTATCTCGCCTCCTTTTCCCACTTTATGTAGTGGTGAAGTGGTGAGAGTGTATGATAATGGTCTGGAAGCATCTGTGTTTGTATATTAATTGCATATTATCAAATTTGGGTGAAGTGTTGGTTTTGATTATTGCATGAAAAGCAGCTGTGACTTGAAAAAATCTATTCAGCTAAGATGACTTGAAAATCTGATTAGCTAAATCCAACACTGATTTTAAGAAATGGCTTTTTATGATGTCAGTTAACTGATGGTACAGGTAGGAGCTTCCACTGTCCTATTGCTATGCAGTAAGCTGTTCTGTTACAGTTACCAATGCTTTCTAAGCAGGGGCATTCCCATGTTCTATGTATGAAGTTCTCAAGGTCTATAGGTGAGGCGATAATATCTGTGGAATAACTTCTCTTACCTGCACAGTTAAAATTAACCCATCCATTTCCAGCAAGAAAACTCAAATTATAAATATGGTGTTAGTTGGAATATGAGGGGCCAGATTCTCCAGTAGCTGGGATGTAATGCTGCTAATTGTCCAGTGATTTTTTTGTAATAAGATGTATTTCACCATCTGTTACTGTCATGTCTCTGGCTCTTGTGAAAGTGATACTTAAATTTGTGGTTATTGCCATTGCCATCCCTGCAGAGCACTTCTGAATTTCATTTTTTCCACCTGTTTGTATTTTAGGGAATGACAAGAGTGGGAGTTTTCGAGCGTGGGCTTGAATGTTGTTTTAAATGCCAAAATGTAATTGTGGTTCAATAGTTAGCAGCAAAAGTGTCAGATAATCTCCATTGTCCAGCAATAGGAAGGAATTGTCATTGTCCCACTCTGCACTGGTGCAGCCCCACCTTGAGTATTGTGTGCAGTTTGGGGCACCTCAGTATAAGAAGAACATCAAACTATTATGTCCAGAGGACGGTGACCAAGATGGTAAGACTTAAGAGAAGCAGCTGAGGTCACTTGGTTTGTTCAGCTTGGAGAAGAGAAGGCTGAGGGGTGACCTCATGGCAGTCTACAACTTCTTCAAGGGGGGTGGCGGAGGGGGAGGTGCTCTATCTGGTGACCAGCAACAGGACACAAGGAAATGGAATGATGCTGTGCCAGGGGAAGTTCAGATTGGACATTAGGAAAGAGGCTGCCCAGGGAAGCGATCATGGCACCAAGCCTGTCAGAGTTCAAGGAGCATCTGGACAATGCTCTTAGTCACATGGTTTAGTTTTAGGTGGGGAGTTGGACTTGATGATTCTTATTCGGTCCCTTCCAACTTGACGTATTCTGTGATTCATGGGCAATAGGATGCTTCATGATTGTTTTATCAATTCATTGGTAGAACCACAATATTCCAAAATATTTGAGCTATCCTTCTCCTAATATCAAGACTGAAGTTCTTATTAAAAGGACGTAAGCCTGAAATTTCCCTGCAGACCATCCCTTTGCTTTAATTTTTCAGAATATTGTCAGAATACTCGTTGTTTATCATGAGAACACTTAGCCATTTAATCCTTCTCTCCAGCTATTTTTACTTTGTGTATTTTCAGTGGGGTGTTTGTCCATGTTTGTCTCATAAACTCTTCGGCTGTGCAGCTTCTTGATTTTCTCTGCAGTGTGGCATTTCAGCTTCTTAGTGTGCGTAGAGCATTGCCTGTCATCTTATTGGCTTCTCAACTAGTTATAATTAATCTACTCTTGTTTTGTAGAAAAATATTGTTGCATCAGGTTTTTCCATAGTACTCTAGACTCCTTCTTTGAACGTCCACGTATAGATCCGTTGTGCTAATTCTTGCTGCTTGGACAGAGGTCCACGTTTGAATTTTGAAGCACCTTACCTGCAAGAAGACAGCTGTGTAAGTCAAGACGTGTTTGGAATAAGCTTCAGCTCCTGCTGGTTCAGACACAATAACCTAAACAGGGTCACAGAGTACAGCTCTCAGCAGGGCCAGCTAGATCTGGTCACTGAAGGTCCTGTCCAGCTAAATCTTGCATCCAGGGGTGGGTTTGTTTTTTTTTTTTCTTTTCTGATCAGAATTTCCCATGTAGCAACAGATATGCGATGCCTCTTACTGTCACACCTCAAGAAGAGTCTGGCTCTGTCTTCTCTTCTCAGGAAGCTGAAAACAGCAGCAGTATCCCCCTGCAGCTGAGCCAGCCTGCTTCTCTCAGCTGCTCTGTGGGTTACTTGCTCCAGGCCCCTCACCACCTTGAATGGGCTTTGCCTGCCTTGAAACCAGGGACAGAAAGCAGAAGCAGGTGCATTCTCATGGGTGCCTGGTGGAGGGGGATAGTCACTCCCCTCACCTTGCTGGCTCCAGCCTTGCTGCTGCAGCCAGTTGGCCACCTCGGCTGCAAGGGCACGCTGCTGGCTCATGGACAACTTTTTCCCCACATCCTTTTCTGCAAAGCTGTTTTCTTTTCAGCCTCAGCCTTTCCTGCTGCGCGCGGCTATTGCATCCTAGGCGCTGGGTTTGCGCTTGCCATTGTTGACTTCATGAGGTCCCTGTGAGCTCGTTCCTCCAGGTCTCTCTCTAACCACTGCCCTGCCCTCCGCTGCTGACACCCCTGCCCCACGTTTGCAGAGGACACCAAGGTTGCTGAGGCTCTTTTTCCACTGTCATTAGTAAAGATGTTAAACAGTGTTGGCCCTGGTATTGATCCCCAAGGGACACTGCTGGTGACCAACCACTGTTGGACTTTGCACTGCTGATCACAACCCTTCCAGCACAGCAGTCTCTAACTGGAAGTGGCTAATACTGTCTAGTGGCTAAGAGTGGTGGTATTAATTAGCATTTATATTATTTCATTTTAGAAATACTCGCATTCTCAATCTGAAACACATTTTTAAAGATTGTGACCTTTTTACAGAAGGACAGGCTTAATCTTTACTTCGGACTCCCTCAGTTTATCTGAACGAAGCCCATATAATTGATTAAGATGTTGGCAAAACTTAAGTGGTACTAAGACCCAGATATTTATCCTGCTAAATGAACCACTAGCTGTGGCTGTCCAGATAAGCACCAGTGACAGGTGACTTCCCTGCAGCTTTTATTTTGCTACTGTGAACCTTGTCTTCCTTGTTACCAAAGTGTGCTATGGATGAGGAGCTGAAAGCAGAAGTTACAGATCCTGGCCCATATACAAAATATAATAGCCAGAATCTGTTTGAGGGAAGAAGTAAGAGAATACTTTATATTGTTACCCTAAAATCTCCTCTAAAATCTCCGCTAGCTGTTTCTCCGAGGGTTTAAGCCTTTAATATGAGACTACATTCGAGTGAGATTGATTTTCCCGTGGCATAAGATAGCTAGCAGTACCCCAACTGAGACTTGAGCTGGAATTCTTAGTGGTATAACAACCTGGCAGGGGTGACAAAATTAAGGCAAACTGAACAATTTTCCGTATACCAGCAAGATATCATCTAGGAAATGGGAGTGCTTGGTAAGTAGACCCTACTGTTCTGGTTTCTAGTGAGCATTTCTGAATGAAGAAATAAATTAATTCCCAGCAGTGTGTGTAGTGTTTTGTTGTCTCGGTAAGCCATCAAGAGAAAAGGCATCAAGCAGTATCTATTGCTTTAGTAGCCTGTTTTCAGGTCAAATACATCATTCTCTGGATCAGTTCATATTCTTCTTTTAGTCTGAGTCCACCTTCAAATGTGTGTTTCTGCAAAGCCAGGGATTGAGTAATCATCTGTCTTCAATGAGATTATATCTGCTCAGTGCACGTTTATAAGCCTTCTCATTTCACAACTTGCAGTATAAAGTTCAGGCTAATATATAACTGATTTTAGACAGTGCTTGTCTGCCAGTAGGGAAAGTAGCCACTGTACAGAAATACTAGTGTACTTCAAGAGAAGGGAGAAACTTGGCATAAAGAGAGGACAAACAAGTGACATTAAATGCAGTGCAGGAAGCAGTTTCAGTAGTCATTTGTGGCTTTACTGGTGGGGACCAGCTGCTGTCATCTCTCAGACACCTGACATATTAGAGCCGAGGTAGGGTCTTTCTAAAGATCCCTTGATGGAGGCGATGAAAGCTAAGCAAGCTGGCAGGGACTCAAAGGATTGCCTTTATGTGGACTACTATAAATGCTGAAAAAGTTAGGTTTGAGTAACTAAACTAAAAGAAGCAAAGAAACCTACTAGGCAGATGGTCCAAAGCAGGACTGGGGAAGTGTTGCCAGGAGCAGAGAGCCTCTGGCGAGGAATCTGAGTTGGCAAAAAGTTGTTTTGTTTTTAATGTGCTGTCGTGTGTTTTGAAGTTTGTTAGAGAAGATCTGGAGAAGAGAGTGAACGAGCAATGCTGGTTAGCCTATTTGGGGCTAAGAAGATTAGCCACTCAATAAACGTGACGTGAATTTCATGCAGTGCAGTAGTGTGTTCAATTCTGGCTTAGTACAAGTAAAGAGGGGAGACATTACCTAACAGCTGCTCATTTGGTTGCAGATTTGAATGCAAGTGTCCCTCAAGTTGCAGCAAGGCAAGATGATTCATGGATGGCTTTAGAGTTGCTTAATGCATTACTGATGTCTATCCTCTGACCGCACGTGTCTGTGCACAGGTTGAGATGAGAACAGTGGTCTGTAGACTCAAGATGAGAGGAAAAGCAGCCATCCAAACCCAAAGAAAGCTGAAAATCTAGGGCAGCCAAATAAAAAACTATTTGCTGCTTACAAGAGCATCTTCTGCAATATATTAAGCAGTCACTCGGTCCTATCTTGAAAATGACAGATGGATGTTTGCTTAGCCCTTTCTCTAAAGGATAGTTTGCTTGGCCGTATAACCTCTTTCTTGACTAAATTTCTTACCCTTCCAAGTCTGTTGTGTGCTAAACAAAACAAAACAATTGTTCTCTCTTACTGAAGTGTGTAATGTAGCGTGCCTTTCCCAAAACAGTTGCCAGTAAATGTGCCTCTTTATGAGTGTATCCAAAGAATCCTAGGCTGGAGGTCGGTGTGAGTTCATTAGATGTCCCCCAAGCCCAGGGTGACAAGCTGAAGCATGATGGTTTTGAAGCATTGGTCAGATTATCCCCAGGAAAAGGGAAACTTGTGTTTTAAAATTTCTCTCTTGGTCACCAGAAGACTGTGGGATCTAGGCCTTCCTCTAGTGTGAAAAATAGTAATTTATAAAAACAAAAAAAAAAAACAAAAAAAAAAAAACAAAAAACCTTCACTTTAAATTTTCTGCCTTTGCATAAATATATTCGAAAAGCCTGAACCTGAACACTTTTGTGTAGTGAATGGCTGAGATGTTTAACATCCTTGTCCTCAACCGGGTGCTGCTGACCTAGAACTGCACCAGCGCTGCCTGCTCACGGGGGAGCACAGCCTTGTCTTTCTGTATCCCTCTGAAGGTCACGGCTAGATCTGAATTTGATAAAAATAGACCTTGTGGTAGCCTGTATGTGAAGTGCAGTCAGAAATGCAAATATTTATGTTCTTTGGGGCAGTGGTAGAGGAGTAGTTGTTTTCACTATTCTCAGCTCAGCAATGGAAGATTTGCATGTGAGGTGGAGGAGCCAAGAGGCAGATTCGAAGTGCCGCTGAAATACGGCTGTCAGTGCCCATGCCCCTCACGCCTGCTGCAGTCTAGTAGGTAACCTTATGCCAGATTTTGACTGCTGACAGCAAAACTTTAATACAAAAAATGCCTGGATTTAGCTCAGCATAGTAATATATGCCAAGGTGGTTCAGTCTGTAAGTCCAGAAGGCCCCAGTGGTGGCTCTTACTATGTGTAAGTACCCTGTCCTGCTCACTTGTCCACTCCTGGTGTTTCCACACAGCTTTTGTCCACTGGGCACAGTGTGGCTCCCAGGTCCCATTTCTCTTAACATCCTCTCACTTCGATTTCCCGGCCACTCATCCTGTTTTCCATTACTTTTAAAATGAGGGTAGGACAAAATGGCAAGGTGATACGAATCAACTGTTCAGAACCGATTATTCTGTGGTGAAAGCTGTGCTTGGTCCCTGGCATGCATTCCCCATATCTTGACCTTCACAGCAAAACTATAGACTGCAAGTGGCCTAAGCACACGATTGCGTGAAGGCTCCATCAAAGCCCAAAAGAGCAAAGGCAGTGGGACTGTGAAATCCACCATTATTTCATGTAGCTGAACTTTTCTTTTTTTTTTTTTTTGGTAACATTTAAAGCTGAATCCCTACCTGTTACTAACTGGTTAGGAAATGAGAATGATGGTATAAAGTGCCTGCCATAAAAAAACATCACTGGATAAAGTAATTTCCCTTAAAGTTTAACCAGAAAAAACTAATGGGTTATCACCTGTTCATTTGCTGGAGAAATTACTGCTCAGGGTTAATGTTTTTTAGGTATCTTGTGAGTCTAATTAGTATTTTTCCTTTTCCTGTTGTTTCAGCATTGCAACACTTCGTATTTTTAGGATTTTGCAGTGAGCAGGCAGCAGGAACCAGTCTGCCTTTGTGCAAACAAATATTTGTTCATTACAGATGTATATGAGTGATCTCTCCATATCTTCTTTTGATTCAACCGAATGTATTGCTGGCATCTGTTTTGCTACTGTAGAAAATAAACCTTAGCTAGAATATAGACACTAGAAGTTTGGTTTTTACCTTTAAGTATGACCAACAACA
The DNA here is from genome assembly GCF_000708025.1 of Charadrius vociferus. NCBI lineage: Eukaryota > Metazoa > Chordata > Aves > Charadriiformes > Charadriidae > Charadrius > Charadrius vociferus. The sequence goes on from NW_009647046.1 coordinate 679,594, forward strand.
TATTGCAGACAAGTGGTGTTACAAATAAAGTCTTGTTTTCCTTTGATTTATTTAGATCTCTCATCTGCAATATTCGTAGCTGGTGTGCTCTCTGGAAGTGATCTCAGTTGAGCAGACCTATTCAATAATACTGCAGCTTTGTTAGGTTTAATGTTTGAAGTGCTACAGGTGTTTAAAATTACTGGTTTGCCTGTAGCACAGCTACTCTTAACAATGTCCAAACACCTAATGCTGCTTGTTAACAGATTCTGCAGCTGTAAGCTTTTAAATGGCTCAATACTTACTATAAAAACTTATTCTGTGTGAAATTTTTGGTGACATCCCTTGGAGCAACCATCTTCTGACACTCCCTGCTCATCATTTGGATAAGCCAAAGCACATATTTTCCAGGTTTGTAGCTTGTCTTGAACTGAAACCTATACAGATTTTTTGCAGCTTTTTCAGAAATGCTGTGGTAGCATCATGTTGGAGCGTAGAGTATCTCAAGACAGCAAGAATATGCCAAAAGGCAAGCATCAGGTTTTAGATCCCTTGCTCCCACCTGAGACTGCAAGGCTTCCAGCCTGTTTCAGTGGGAATTGTCTTCATTTAGCAAGTACAGTGACAAAAGATCCGCTATCTGTAAAACAAGCCAATAAAACAAGTGCAAGGAGCCTATTTTGCTGTACATCGTCGTTTGATGTAGTATCTTTTCCAGCTTCTTTCTGCCATAATTTGCCTTCTGCACAGAGTAGAAAGCTTTTACGACATGCAGAGGCACTAACAGCTGTTCCGATTTTGGTGTTCCTGTACCTCAGTTAACAGTGGGATTTCCACATTACTTTTTAAAAAGCATTACCTAAAAATAGTTAACTGAGGCATTCATTGAACCTCATCTTAAAAAATTTACTTCCTAGTGCAATATATCTGGATGGTGGGGAAAAATATACCAGGAGGTTTGGCAAAACTTGCAAGTGTAATTATTCAGAGACTTTGATATATGCAGGTAACACAAGAGACACTCTAAAACTTCAGGCTTTGATTCAACTCCAAAGTCTTTGTTTTGTTTTGTTTTGTTACACAAATTCTGTGTGTTTCTTGCTGAATCAGGTTCTTGGTGTACTTTGTGACAGTGAATAAATTTGAACTGTGCTTTATAAAGAAACTTTCACCTTTGGGCAAAGTTGAACAGAGAGCATTTATTCTGAAAGGGGTTTACTGGCAGGCTTTCTGCAGTGTAGCTATAGTAGCCATCAGAGTTTCAAGGAAAGCTTTTCAGCACTGTTTTTTTTCCTGTTTACTGTGTTTGAATTGAAGTCAGATTCTTGCATCTCAAGCATTTCATCTTGAGTGGCACAGTTTCAGCACTTTGGAGGAAAAGTAAATGAGTGTGGTGCTCTGCCATCAGCCTAATGCTTTGAGTTAAAAATGAGTAAGTTGGAACAAGCATATGCTCTGGCCCAGGAGTCTCCGCTCTCCTCACCACAAGGCTGTAGGTGCTCTGCAGGTTGATGTCTGTTGTGTTTCATCCCCGCAGAGTCTTGGGGAGAGTTTCTTACATTTTGCAAAAGGTGAGCTAAATCACAATATCCATCTGTTTTTTGCTCTTCTGACTCCCCTAATCAGATGATGAGGCACAACAGACTTTGTGTGAAGGGGTGAAGGATCTGTAGTATTAACAGGGCACTGTCTTGTATTGCCTCAAAGCAAAGCTACCATTTCTAGTGCAATTTGAATGTATGGTAACATCCTCAGCTCCTGTCTTAAATGTGACAAGAAGCATGAAACATGAAGTGGGTTTTAACACTTGGTAGGGGAGGGGGGGGTTGGATATCTACAGGTTTCTGTGTGGTAGGAAAGAGGGTGTAACACACTAAGGCGAGACCAAGTACTGCCTGGCAGTAGTTTTAATCCTAAGGTAAAAAGAAGCATGTGAGAACACCTGGGTATTTGATTGCATCTGTTACAGTGTTGAAGTAGAACATGGCAGCTTTTGAAATAACACCTGCCCTCTAATAAGCTTTTAACTGTTGAAGTCAGACCTATGCTAGTTTCCAGAGCAAAGTTTGTTCAGTTTTCCTTACCAGTTAGTTGTTTAAAAACTGACATTAAGTGCAAACACTGTACCACACACATCTTCAGCAGTTCTCAGAATAAATACACACTTTCATTCATTCCAGTGGTCCCAGAACCATATCATCAGCAAGTCCGGTGAAGCTTAGTTAGACGGGGGCCACATGCACCCTTTATTTTAGAGCAGGAGGCTTTCAATACACAATTATTTGCAAATACTTGAGCTGTCGTAAAAGAGGGGAGCTATGGCTATGAGCTAGTAAATGCATAATTTGTACCATAAGATCCTATGTAATTGTGGATATAATGTGCTCTTTCCTCAAAATGATCCAGTACTATTCATGTTGCTTACTGTTTTCTGTCTAAAGAAACAGCTGCTGCTGTTACCTCTGCTGTGTAGATTATGTGGATATTATATCCTTGTTTGCTACTTACTTGCTGTGCTGAGTTCTTCATGAGATGGCATTACTGCCCTCAATGGCAAATGAAGTATTGGTGCTCTTCACAGCTGACTAGGTCAGCTTTGTCTTTTTCCAGCTGTAGAAACCACTGGCGCTGTAAAAGAAAATGTGTTTGATCTGGGGGGGTGATGTTGCAAAAAGGTGGATAGTGAACCAGAAATCTTGACAGTATTGCTAGCTAGATCCGAGAGGAACAGGTTGCAGTTTGAGAGCCATGAGGCTGCCGCTATGGAGAGGGGGATGATGAAGTGCTCACCTGAGGCCAATTTAAACTATCCTGCTGATCAGGCTGAAAACTAATTGTTTAGTCTTGTAAGTTTTTTTCAGCTGAATTGGCTGGCCTGTTTCTCAGTGGACCTATAAGATTACAGGTAGTAAGAAAAAGAAGGATTCCCATACTTGGCAGCAGGGTGGTTTTTTGCATCAATCTAAGCAAGATCAGGAAATTAGACTTTAAATTCTATGAAATTCTTAAGTTTGAGCACCATCATCCTCCAAACTCTTGAAGAGCAAGTTGGCATTATTTTCTTCCTTTGCCGCCATGATATCATAAGATCTCCTGTGGCTTTCAATTAAGAATCTTTTTCCCTTTGTGTTATATAGCATATTTTTTGTAAATCTGAATGCTTTTTATTTCCTTGGTTATTGTTTTGTAATGCCTTCATACTGTAAATGTATAAACTGAAGAGTGTAAGAACTGATACAGTATATTTGGCTCACTTTTACAAGCTGCCGAAAGTGCTCTGAACACATTTGGATGTGCTGGCTCAAGTTTCCTGCGCAAACCTTGCATGATTGTCCAATGTAGCTGCTTAATTTTTCCATCCGAATTCTTTTTCAGCAATTGTTGCACCTAAATTGGATTTTTATTTTTAGGAGCCAATAATAGTCATTACACTGATAATTTCTTGCAATGGAAGAAGTCTTGAACTTTCAGAGTCAGAAATGATCAATTGTAAATAAGGGTAAGATTGGATTTACTACTAAAGTTTTGGTTTTAGAGCTTTTTGTTTATGCACTGCATTGGTCTTAAAGAGATAATGACTGCTAAGGTTATTTAATAATATTGACTTTCTACTAGGTTGAAGGGGTTTGCTATTATTAGAAAGTGCTCATTTGCTGGTGGCAATCTGAGGTCAGATCTGGAAGTATAAATCTGAGGACTAAAGAAAAGTAACGTGCATGCTGGTTAAATTGACATGATTTCCTGGTAGATTGACGTAATTTTATGAATTAATTCAGTGACACTGCTGTTTAATTGTTGTTGTCACTTTGATTTCTGCTGCCAGGTAATAGTTGATAGGAATTTGATACTTGTTGTGTTGCTTTTCTGTCAACCTGTGCATGCTGAGTTGATAACATACCCCTCCAAATTCCCAAATGCTGAATTCAGACGTAACTCTCATGAGCTTGTTGTATCGGAAATTAAAAACAGAAGCTGTACCCGAATATCGTTCTGTTTCTGAATGAATGATAAGCCAAGATCCTTCATCTTTCAAAGTAAGGCTTTCTAAATGGTGGTGCCAGCATAACTTTCTGCAAAAAATCACTCCCCAGGTGCAGTTTGTGATTGAAAGTGGAGCTGATAGTTGACTTTCCTCTCAGTGACTGCATAGTATCATGCAAGCAACCTTTAGTTGTCAGAGAACAGTGCTATTTTGGAATGGGCAATTAAGTGCTTTAAACACAGTAAAACTGTCCCTTATTTTCTTTGCAAATTCATTTCTCACGCTTGCACATACCACAGTAGTTTCTTTAGCAAATGAGGCATGAACAAGTGCTACATTTAGTACATAACTCGTTTTGTGTGCAACCGGTTCAATGTGAGGTGGGGCTCATAGGAGGAAATGAGAAATGTGACTGACTAAAATGCTGTAGACTTTAATACTTCAACTAATGACATCGTTAGTTTTTTTAATATGGTATTTTCTGTGGTTATTTGGATCATTGTGGATACTTGGTCACCTTTTATTAGCAACAGTTAAATCCGTAATCTCAAAATTCATAGTGTAAAAATTAACTGGTGTCAGTGGCACTTCACAGTCAGTAGTCCAAAGAAAGTAGATTTGAGCTTCTTATCTGACTTGCAGCCAAGAGAACATGACCCAAGGCTTAGTCTGTTGACAGAACACATTAAAATGGCGAGGAAATCTGTTGTTGTCCTACTGGAGATGCAGTTTTCTGCAATAAGAGAGTGTCCCAGAAACATGTCCAAGTTGTTTGGCAGGTTGACAAAAAATGAAGAGCTGAAGCTCTGGAGGTTCTCCTGCACATATATATGGCAAACTTTTCCATTAAATTCTAATGTCACCAAGTTTGGACAGATTTCATGGGGGTGGACAGCCCATGTAGAGATATCGGCACTAACACACAGGTACTGCTTATATCTTTATGCAGTAGCTAGTTCTGTATCCTGAAAGCTTGAATGGAAACTGAGCAGATCCAGGAACACCTTGGTGTAGATCATCTCCCACAACAGTTGGGGAAAAAAGCTAAAAATGGGAGATCTTGCTGTCCTTGTCACCCTTCTTTCTCTCATCCCATCATCACATACTCCTGTCCATTTCCATGCTTCTGTTCTCGTACTCATTGAATCCTCCATGAGCTAATTTAATTTACTAGTTCAGATAAAGCAACCAATAGAGGATTATATCCTGTTCAACTGCTGAGTTTGGGTTAGCTCACAAGAGAGTCTAGTGGGTGCCAGAGCTGGCATGCAGGACTAACTGGTATCACACTGGCAGAGTGGAGGAAACAGGGCTAGAAGCCTGGAGGTGAGCCTTTCAGCTGTGGTGAGCCTTTGGATCAGCTCAGCTGCTCACACACCATCTCCTCGACTGTACTGACTTTCAGCCACACAGTCAGGCAGCGGAATTGATTTGGCACGAGGACAAGGCTGAGGTATTTCAGCTGTGGAGTGAAGTGCCATAGCTTCCCAATTAGGGACCCAGTTAGGGACCAGTAAAGGTCTGGCATGTAACCACTCCAGTCTGTGACTAACCCATAATGTCACTCTTTGAGCTGCCAACTCCTGTGCCTAGCTATGGAAGCTTTAGCACCATCTTCTGTAACAGATTTTTCAGTCTTCGTCTGCTTACTTCTTCATTTTGTTCATTTACTTAATCCTGAAGGCAATAGATCTTAACTCTGGGCCAGTGTGTTAAACTGGTTGCGTGGAGGAGTTGACTGGAAGCTGAAGTACTTTATGCCTATTGAGGGACACGATGGAGGAATTTTAAAGCTATAAAAGAAAATAGTTTTTTGCGGTTGCAATTTAAGGTATCTAGTATTTCAGCAGTTGGTACTCTTAGTAATTTTTTTTTTGTGTGAGAAATTTACTTGCCTCTTATGTTTAGAATTTATGTGCCTGAATAAACTAAAATAAGTTGAAAATTAAAGCATGGTTTGAATTGGATTCTCAGATCACAATGGTGTTTGAAGTAAAGATTTAAAATGTGGAGATTATATGGAAAAAAGCAGCAAAGTTAAAGCATGGTTTGATGATCACTCTCAGATCACAATGGTCTCTTGCGCAAATCTGGAAGGTGGAGATTATATGAATACTGAATGGCCAGAAAACCTCTGAACAGATAAACTGTAGTTGAATACATATAACTTCTTACCTTTTAAAATTGCTCTAATTAGGAGAATGTCTTACTTTATGGACTGTTGAAATCTCTTGCAGGTGGATTCACCAATGAACTTGAGGAACCCACATGATTTGGTAATACTAATGAGACAAGAAACAACAGTTAACTACCTCAAAGAACTGGAGGTAAAGCACAACATGAAGTACTAACTAATTTCTGAAAATACAGATAATTTTTTTCTTCAGCTTTTTAGTGGTAGGTTTAGATGGGGAGCAGAAGTCATTATTGGCATAATTGTGCTTCAGTGAAAGGATGAAGAATTCTTCAGATCTCAAGAATTTTGTGCCTCGAGTTTGCTCAACTGGTTTTCATTTTCCCCAGCTACATCATTCCCTGTTGTTATCCATAAATCCTAACATTTTAGAGTGAAGTCATTTAGGTACTGGATTTTGTAGCTGACTACTATATTCCAGAACTATTTGTAGAAGTGTTGTCTTAGATTTGTTATAGCTGCTATTTAGAGTACAGCCTGTAGGCCATGAATTTCCCTGTGCTCCTTGACGGGTTTGTGAGGCCATTCTTTCCATTGCTCTTTCTAGGACACATCAGAGAGCAGATCACCTCTGATTTTCTTCAAACCCATTTATTATTGAAAAAGGGTCTGAAAACACCCTTCTGGAAGGGCTTTAATGAACTTCAAGCTGATAAGTTAAAGTAAAGTTTAAGTATGATAAGGGCTGGGCAAGCTAACAGCTCACAGCCTTTCTTCTGGCTGTGCACTTCTTTCTCTTGTGCCAGCTTTGGTTTTGTCAGATTAGCGTAATTAGCTATCTGGGAACTTAGACGAGCACCAGGGGTAACTTTAGGTGAATGGGAGAAGTGGAAGGGAGGCAAAAAAGCAGGACTGCCCCTTATGTGGCTGTATTCAGGCAGTCTTTCTCATCAAGGTAGGCTCATTTTTGTGGTAGCAGACGTTTTAGCTATGGATGCAACAACAGTTTAAGCTTTTCAGGACACAGGTTGTGGGTTTGGAAATTACTAATGTACAATTTGTGGCATACCAAGTGACTTTCAGCAGAAGTTATCTATTGTAAGATCTTGCATGAGTTGCTACTAGTGTGTATCTCTCTAGTGTTTCATAGCAGTGTGTTATCAAATGTGTATGACTTTAATTAAAAATGCAAATTTTTTTCTCATTTCACATATACAAATCCTTACAGTGTTTAATGGGTTTATGGTGTTTAATGGGTTTAATTTGCAGATTTAGGTGAGAATTAAATACAGCTTACTGTGCTGGGACAGATTGTTAGTCCATTGACTACTCATAGTAATCAGTACCTATGAGCTTTACAGGGTGAAAGGTAGCTCCTACGGCACATCATAAACTGATCTATAGAAATTATTTTCACTCTCAATTCTTTCATTAGTCTACCACCTCAATTGTACTTAGCACACTGAATGGTTAAGAAGATAATTTTGTTTGCAATCTCTGATATTATTTCCATGAGGTTTTACAGTGGAGGAAAAGCGTCCAAATATGGAAAAGTTGATGTACTGGTAACAACTGTTACTTCATTTTCTGAATAGCCTACCATGAATTTGGAATGCTGTTAGCCTTCTTTTTAGGTATAGCAGGAGAAATAATAGCCTGTTCAAGTTGTATTATCTCTAATTAAAGTATTTATATTGCATCTAAATCAAAAAATGTCCTACAGGTGTTGTAAAATATAGGGAAATATTCCCAAAATCTGAGGAGAGTGTTTTAGATTTTCTTCAAATGAACTTTGTTTTAAGGAAGATGGATTGTTCAACTCATAGCAACAATAGCATTTGCTTTCATAGTATACATTCTTCTGTTTCCTTTTTTTTATTCCTACAGAAACAGTTAGTTGCTCAAAAGATTCATATAGAGGAAAATGAGGACAGAGACACAGGGCTGGAACAAAGGCATAATAAAGAGGATCCGGACTGCATTAAAGCAAAGGTGCCCTTGGGGGACCTAGATCTATACGATGGCACATACATCACCTTAGAGAGCAAAGATATCCGGTAATAAGATGCTTTATATTTTAAGATTTTTACTGAATGAAAAAATCAACAGAACCTCTAAATGCAATTAAAAAGAAAAATACTACCACTGACTGTTCTTTACATGACAGTTGTTTTATTTTGTGTTAGTGTGAAAGAAAAATGAAACAACCTCTGCCAGTAGTTACGAAAGGGTGCAACACAAAAATGCTGTCTCCCCCAAACTGTCCATGTTAGCCCTATCCTGAAACTTCTCCATTCTATCCCCAGCCTCCCAGTCAGCTCTGCCACTGTGACTCTGTACTGACATGACCAGACGTGAATTAAACTGAAGTGCGTCACATAGAAGGGGGTTGGATTTGCTTGAGTGTGCTTTGCATATTTTGAGGTAGATACACTTCTTGTAGTGGGAACTGTCTTGACTTAAATTTGAATGAAATTCTGTTGATTAGCAAGCTGTTGAACCTTCTGGTCATGCACATATTGCTGTGTTTAGTAAATAAAGGATGTGTGGACAGTCTGCTCCCCTTTCAGCTTAGGTGGTAATTCATCTTCAGGGCTGACTGTTGTGTTTTTCTTGTTTTATTTTTTTAACGTAATCAGATGAATACTTGAAGTGGGAAAAGATTAATTTTATCCTCAAATACCTTCATTTGGACTTCTCACTAATACTTGGGATTTGTTTGTTTGTTTCAGTTGAAGAGTCTTCTAATCTGTATGCATTGCCATTTGCCTGGCAGATAGATCTTTAATCATAGTAGTGATACACTAGGTTGACGCTGATACATTTTGGAGGCTATCCAAATGTTGATGTTTTCTCTAAAGCAGACAGAAATTTATTTACTTTATCCTACAGTGGTGACATCCTGATACAACTGAAATCTGGGAAGACATCAGAAATGGTCTAATGTGCTCAAACACAGAATTTTTGTAACGATCAAATCAGAGTACTGTCTGTCAACTACAATACTATCTCTTACCAACTTTAGCAGTATTTAAATCTGGAGTCTGCTGTGTTATGTTGTTATGTCCTCAGCCCTGAAGACTATATCGACACAAAGTCGCCAGTGCCTCCAGACCTGCAGCAGCCAGACTGTACAAAAGTTCTAGATCTTCCATACAGCATTCATGCTTTTCAGCATTTACGGGTAAGCGAGCAAATGCAAGTGTGGTTTTTTTTTTCCCCATCAGGAAGAGGAACAGAAAACTCTTACTGGCAGTTGTCAGTCAAGGTTGAAAGGTATTGTAATCTTTGAAGACTGTTTCAGACTTTTTTTAAACAATCGTTCCCTGCTTAAAGTACCTGCTTCTAGGAGGACAGTTCCATCAGTTACACAGATCCTGTTTCTCTTTTCTTAATGTTTGCCTTATTTTAGAGAGTGGATTTAGGAAAATAGAGTATTTTGTTTTCACACGCTTCATTAGTGAAATAGTAGCTTTCATTGGAAATGCTTCTAACTTGTGAGTTGTTTCAGTTGAAAATTGGAGAGTACTGAACAGGGTCATTAAACTGTATGAAGAGTCAGGGTCAGAAAATTGTTTGCAGGCTTGTTGGTAGTTCCCAACATACTTGACTGTGTCTTTGGTATCTGAATGCCAAGCCCTAACCCAGAGGATGAGATAATTGTTCTTTACGAGTACGAAGTTCATCTGCTTTAGAAGGGTTGTAGTTGAAGTGTGGTGCAAAAATTGTTTTTGTCAACAGTATTGTATGAGCAACTTTTCTAATGCAGATGCAGCTTTAGTGATATCTTGATATTTATTTTATTACAAGTCTTTAAAACAGCTTTTCATCTACAAATAAGGATTTTCTTACGAACGAAACAGGAACTGAAGTTTTTTAGCTCTGTTCCTAGGTCTGGATATACTTTTGAACTGAGTATGTTTGTTGCTGGGGAACGAAGAAGGAGAAGAGATGTAGGGATACTTTCATAGTGTGTATGTAACCTGACAAACATGACTTAAGTGCTTCAGTGGTTATTAGCAAAATCAATAGCTGGCAGATATACAGTGTTCCCAGAAATGAGTTTCTCTCCTGCAGCATTCATAAGCAGAGGCTCCCTTTGGCTGCTTCTAGTGTTTGCCTATCTATAATAATATATATTATTCATTTGTCAAAGGTGACATTATCATGTCAAGTCCCTAAGATCTTGATACAAAAGGATGATAGGAGTGTAAAAACAGCCAAGCTGTAAATTTTCATGGGAGTCATGTTCTTGTGTATATTTCTCTACTTTTAGTTAAAGTGTCAGCAAATACCTATATTAAATTTTTATTTTAGGGTGTCCAAGAAAGAGTTAATCTTTCCGCACCTTTGTTACCTAAAGAAGATCCAATCTTCACATACTTGTCACGGAGGCTGGGAAGAAGTATAGAGGAAATAGGTCACCGTATTTATGATGGGCTAATGAAGGTAAGAAACTGTGATCTTACTGTACACACAAAGAGTGCTAGAAAGCTCTCACAAAATTAGGTATGGTTGGTACATGCAGTCAGATCCGGTACTAGTTTTGCACATATATTTTCGGTTTACATTTCAGTTACAAAAGGCAGACTAAAAACATTTTCTGCTAGGCAAGCAGAGGTAGGAGAAGGCATCAGCAAAGCCTGTAAGTGGATACTTACCATCATCTTTAATGACTGGTGTATTTGTGTGGTCTGGCAAGCCACATTCATTGTTCTGTCAAGGTAATAAGAGCTTCTAAACAAAAATGCAAGTACTTAAAGAACAAACACAAAACAACAGTACTGAAATGTGTATGTTTTTATGAAATACCTTCCTGCAAAATATAGGAACTTTCATTGAACTTTGCTAAGCTGCTGGTGCTTAAACTACCGTCACTTCTCATTTTATTTCATTTTCAATTTTCACTTGACTGAAAGGCAGAAGTTCTGTTTCTTTAATACATTTATGTGCTAGTTCATTCTTCCTGAACATTCACAACTATTGCCAAATGGCAGCTTTCCAGAGGAAGAGGGTAACTTAGCTTAGACGACAGCTCAGCTTTCCATCCCAGAGTAATTAAAGCCCTGGTTAACCATTTAGTTCATGTCTTAGTAGATGGTACAGTTCATGTGTTTCTCTTTACTGCAGAACTCTTCTTCCTGGGTACTCTATAATATGGCTTCTTTTTACTGGCGAATAAAGAATGAGCCATACCAAGTAGTAGAATGTGCCATGCGTGCCCTTCATTTTTCTTCAAGGTAAGAATTGCTAATAAAGATTTCTTTTCTGATTGCTTTTCTAGTTATCCTAATTTAGTTTCTAAGACTGTATCCTAAGGAATAATCCATGTTACTTGTTCTTAGTCTTTGTGTGCTATACTAGGCATATATGTAATTTAGATATTTTCCTATCAAATTACATAATTTAATATGTGACTGAAGAATGAATGTATCCTTATTCATGATTATTACACAGTCTGACCTTCTTTTGATGTCTGTTTTCTTCTTATTTTCTTTTCTTCTTTTAGGCAAAATAAAGATATTGCACTGGTAAATTTGGCAAATATTCTGCACCGGGCTCACTTCTCTGCGGATGCAGCTATTGTGGTCCACGCAGCTCTGGATTACAGTGATTTCTTTACCAGCTATTACACTTTGGGAAATATATATGCAGTAAATGTTATCTTTATTTTCCAAGACTTGTAGAAAAAATGAGTATTATTTCATCTTTCTGGCTTTACTTGCAATGCTTTACTCTTTTACAATGTATCTTGTTGTACATGCATTTCACACTTAATGTTTAAGATTCAGTCAAGATATTTTCATCCAAAAGTCTGTCTTTCAGCCAAGATTTTTACCTGCACTTGGAAATAAATCCCAGGGAAATTCTCCTGCAGTCTCTCTTTAGCAGATATAGTGGCTTGAGTTTCAGAAATGACAGGCTGTTTGTTACCGCAAATTAAACTTTAAGTTAATGACTTCTTTAAAAATGGAATATTTTTTATTAAATATCACTGAACAATGGCTAATTTTCTCTCTCTCGGTCATTCTTCAGATGCTCGGAGAGTACAACCACTCAGTCCTGTGTTATGATCATGCTCTACAGGCCAAACCAGGGTTTGAGCAAGCTGTAAAAAGGAAGCATGCTGTCTTATGTCAGCAAAAACTTGAGCAAAAATTGGAAGCTCAGCACAGGTAACTAAAGAAGCATGCTAGTGGCAGTTCATACAATCTTAGTTTTACTGATCTCTTGCAGCAATTATTTACATTTCCAATAGAATAATGATTTTCAACTTTCTGTATTTCTTTGACTATGCAATAAAATTATTCATAAGAATACTTTAAGAAACCTGAAGTTGAAAATGTGCAACACGGCAGGAAAAGCTGCTATTTTAAAAGCATTTGAAGTAAATCTGTTCTACTGTTGAATTTTCAAGATCACTTCAGCGAACATTAAATGAATTGAAGGAATATCAGAAGCAGCATGACCATTACCTCAGGCAACAAGATGTTTTGGACAAGTACAAGCTCATCCAAGAGGAACAAATCTTGAGGAACATCATTCATGAGACACAGATGGCAAAAGAAGCTCAACTGGGTACAACTTTTTAGAGTTCATGCTTGTTATAGCAATGAAGAATTGCATGTGTTCAGATTAATGTCAGGACATAACTTCTTTGTATATTAAGATGGCCCTGAGTGGCTGTTGTGCTCTGCTTCTTGAAACAAGTGATTGCAATATGTTCTTGAATAGGGTTGGGGTTTTTTTTTGAGTCTTTTGAAGTCGTAATTTCCTCTGTGCTGATTAAATAAATAAAAAAGATTGACCAAACTGGGGGCAGAGGGGTTGACCGTATGCTGTCTTTGTCTCCTCAGAAACCTCACTTATATAGTAGGAAAAAAAAAATGTTTTGTGCTCTGCAGGAAACCATCAGATTTGTAGACTGGGCAACCAACAGCATAGCTTGCACTGCCAGTGGGACCAGCCTGTTCGTTATCACCGCGGTGACATTTTTGAAAATGTGGAATATGTTCAGGTTTGTCTGTAAATTGATACCTCTGCTTTAAGTTGCATCCCATTTGCCTTATTAGCAAAATAGTTCTTTTTTTTTTTTTTTAAGTTTGAAAAAGCAGGTACATTTTGGGTGTGGTAATGATAGTGAGAAATCATTTTGTCTGTTTTCCAGAGTGTAAAGTGTTTAATGCTAGTTTCTTTTGCTAGTAATACAAGCTGAGATCGACTGTGGATTATAGAAATTTAGAGGGTTTATTGTATAAGACTTCGTTTTACTTAGAAAAGAGTTTGACAGTTATTTGAAATGGAAATTATTTGAATTGAAAAACTTTATTTTATTCCAAAGTCTTAGTTTCCTATGAGATACCAGCAACTTCTATATTGAGTCCTTTGCTTTTTCAGCCTGCATAGAACAGCCAAGTTTTTCTTTCTAGGAAGTACAAGAAACCTCACTTGGGGCATTACAGCTTTCTTTTACATAAATACACATTTCAGGTGTGCTAGCCAGTAGCACAACATGTTTAATTTTGCAATGTAGTTTCCTTCAGAGAGAACAAGAAAAACATTAGGCAGCTAACACTAATGAGAAGGCAAAGGTTTTCTAAAGAGTTAGTTTTCTCACATACTTGCAGTGTATGGATCAGGAGTTATTCTTTAGTGGAAGGAATATTCCAACATAATAGCTTAAAAGTGTATTTAAAATGATATTGTATCAATCATTTATTTCTAGAGAGTACAATGGATCATAATTTCTGTTGCTTATTACACTGTTGTATGACTCAAGCTACGCAATTTTTGCATGCTCCTTCCAATTTAACCTTTTTTCCTACCAGAAGGAGCACAAAACTGCCATAAGCAATTAACAAATGGAAGAGCAGAGCTCAATAGCGTTGAATCTAGTAAGTGCTTTTGCAGCCCAAAAATAAGGTGTTAGCCGGGTTTTGTGAGCATTTCTTCATTGTATATCTTGAATTAAGACAACGCACCAAGGAAATCTGATACAGCAATGTTGTTGAGAAGTTTTGGAAGCGGGGTGTATACTGATACTGAAAATCCAGAACAAAAGCCAGCCAAGCAACATTGCTGCTGTGTTAGAGCTACAAATAAAGATTATGGTTTCATTTATTTTGCCATACGGAATGTGTTCCCCTTAACTAGTTTAAGAAACAGGAATAATTATTTTTAATTATGCTAGGTGTTCTTCTTGGGTGTTCTTCCTATTATAGTAATTATAAATTCAGATTATCAAGATAATTTTGCAAGTCTTAGTAACTCTGACTTGAACTAAAGGTATACAGTTTAGATATGTAGATTTTGTTTGTGGTCTATTAGAAATGTTTGCTTGGTACCTTTTAGCATTTTTTTGGTGATTTGCACGTGTGATTTCATTGTTGACTTATTTACAACATGAATATTCTTTTTCCATGTTGTGAGTGGATCAAGAGGCTTAAATTTCTATTTTTTTTCTGCTACCCAAATTTCAGCTCACCAGTGAGGCTTAACTACATAAATGGTTGGGGCAGGGGAATGCGGGGGGAGAAATAACATGCAGAAATTCAGTCAGTAATATACTATCTCTTTTCCTTATTAAATATTGTTCTTCTGTTCTTTCTAGTTTGGTGAAGACTCTTCAACTTCTAGTATGACATCTGTGAATTTGGATCTTCATGCAAACCAAAGCGACCATAGCCAGTCCTTGCAGTCTTCCCCTGTTGCTCGTTCTATTGTTTCAGTGTGGAGTGTAGAATCCAATAGAGTGAGTGAAGAGAAGACGCTTTGCCCTTTGAAAAAGGAGTTGTGAAAGAGTGAATCTTGTCCTTGTTGTTTATGTGAAACTTCTTAGCATTTGGGCTACAGTTTTGATGTATGGCAGCACTGGAGAATGTAGCATTCTGAATTTCTTCAACATACAAGCATCTCTGTAGTTTCTCTGTACCAGTTTCCCATCATTTGAACCTCTACTACAGCGCAGAGGGGCTTGTTCTTAGGTAACTTTGCAAACATCTGCTGTAAATAAAGCAGTACAGCTGAGTGAAGATAGAAAACTGAACTGCTGTTATTCCAGAAAAGATGGAAAAATAATAGTTTAAAAGATCTCTGCTCTTTTTTTTTCCTCCAGACTGTCCCTTATGTCCTTAGTAGGTTGTTAATTAGAATATTAAAAATGTTGAGAAAATAATGAAAAATAATTCCTTTCCCCCTTAGGACAAACAGCATATTCTTTGGCCTCAGCGATCAGAGTGCATCAAATCTTTCCCCAAAATTCCTGATCCAGAAGAACTGCCAACTTACTTCCTGCCTCCAGAAAATAGGGGATTCAGGCAAGTGTTGATTTTTTTTGGGTTTTTTTTTTTTTAATTATATTTGAAAATTTTCACACTGATGTCTTAACGAGTGCTTTCTTTCTGGAGAGGATGGATGCAATTCGTAATCAACAGCACAGGTGTGTTTAGACCTCTTTCTTTGGCCATTCCACAGAATGAGGGTGTTTTCTGTTATTGTCATCTTTACTGTAACAGTCAGATCAAATTTCATGATGACTGTTCCCTGACTGTTAGTACAAGGTGAATACATTAAATATCTACAGTATTACTGAAAGAATGAGGATTTAAGCACAAGCCTGAATATTTTCTAGAGTATATTAAAAAAAAAAAAAGATGATCTTGAGAGAGGGGTAATGGGGTATCTATTTAATAATTACAATTAACTGTTGTACATTGCATACATCCTCTTAGCTTTAGTTATAACAGAAAATTGTGAAGAACAGAAAATGCTAAAAAAGGATTATGAGTAGAAAGCCCTGACTTGTTTGTTTGGGACGTAGGTAGAAAGTTGTAGAATAGTCAGTAATACTTGTTATTACATAGGATAACATTAATGTGTCTATGCTGCAATAGCTACCTTACATACATCGATGCAACTTCATAATATCCCGTTCACTTAACATTATAATCCTTCTTCTCCTAGTTGGTATAATTCTAGTATTAAGCATGTGTTAAAGCAGATTCCCATCTGCAAGTGTCCTGAAGCTTCCTTTGAAAAAAAACAATGTTCAACTTAGAATGTTCTTCCCAAATAATTTAGCTACCTCTTGATGTTTTTGAAATCAAACTTTAGTTTAAAAAACATCAGCATTTCTTTTTCACTTATCTATTTAGTCCTAAACTTCATACAATCCTTATTAGCATAATATGAGAACCTTCCGTGGCTTATCTCCACTGCATTGCATTCTGTGCTTAAAAACGGAAAGTAAAGACCTTATTTATTGATGACTTTTCAAGGGAAGGGTGGTCCTTGAACTCTTCTGGTTTGCAGCTCATGTCTCACATGGCAGTCTACACTGTGAAACTTGTCAGTTGATAATGTAGCTGATTCTTATGTTTATGTATCAGTGACATGCAGCATGTGCTATTAATTTGTCTTGGTTCTCTTTATTGCTAGAGTCCAGCCAATCCTGAGTATCCCAAGAGATACTGTCGGGCATGGAGAAACCCAGGCACCAGACTGTTCTTCCATTACTGATGCTCGTAACAACGAATCTCTAAACATGCTGGTCAAGGAACTAGACGGTAACCTAGATTTGAAATTCAAGATGCCAGATGATCAAGCAAGACAAGTAAGACGCATTTCATCATTGTTCTGTTCTGTTTTAAAGTTCCCCTCTTTATTGCCTTAAAAATCTTACTCAGAACCTTTTATGTTCTGATATTTAAAAGAAGACTTGATATCACAAGCCAATCAGTACTTCCAAAAAAGGGGAGCAAGTGGTTTCTGATAGGGCTGGAGAAACAGAGAACTTGTCACTGAGCATAAGACTTGTTGTCTGACTTCTTTCAAATGCTGACCAAAAGCACACAGAGTAGGAAAGTTAATTTACTATTAAAAATTACTGCTTTCTTTTATAACTTCTAACAGTCGCTTAACATGATTGGTCTTCTTGGGGTTTCCAATAACTACTGTATTCTACCAAGTTGGTAACTTTAGGCCGAGATTATTCCTTCATGTTGCTTTCTGGAGATTGGCTGCTTTAATCATTACATGTTCACATCATCTATTTAGAAAAAGTTTTCTTTTTTTTCTCTTCCCCCCCTTTACTAAAGGAAGACTTAGGGAAGCGAGACTTGAATGAATGACCCATGTAGATATATACTGTAAAATTTCTTCAGTTGTTTAAAAAAAAATTTTTAATCTTTGTTGCCCAGGTCTTGCATTCTCGTATCAACAATCAAACTATTACACAGGCGAAGATAGGAGCATTTCTAGATCATGCCATGAAAAAGGTATGTCAAAAACTGTAGCGTGAGATAAATTTAGAATTCTTATTTGAGGCTTGTTTCTATACTTCTAAAGTCAGTTAGTGATGTGCAAGAAATAAGCTTATTTTCTGCCTGTAACTGAGATGAAACTAAGTTAAAAATCCATGTTTACAAGTAAAGCACAAACATATAGAGGAGTATCCATTTAATTTAGCTTAGTGTCGACCAAACAGCCCTGTAGTTACTTGTTCTCATTGTGACTGCAGGACATGGAGCAGCAATATTTTAGCTATTCCTGGCAGCCATTTGCTTAACTGAGAGAAATAATGTTGAACTACTTCTCCATCTTTCACCCTTCCCTACATTCCTGCCTTTTGCTTTTCCTCCTCCTCCTCCCCACTACCCTATCTTCCCCCCCACCACTCCCCTCCAAAAAAAACAACCCTCTGTCATTCTTCTGTCAGGATAATTAGCACTTTGGGGCAAAGAATGTATATCTGTATAACACCCTGTGGAATGCCACCTCCATCTTGCGTGGGGCCTTTGAGAGTCATCACAAGTCAAGTGACAGGAAGCATTGTGATAGAGGTTGACTCTTTTTGACGAGTCAAGCTCATGTTTTTCAAATTAACTCTCTGTACAAGTTGTGGCAAGGCATTGTATGCATGTATTGTTTTTAGTCTAAAATCAGTACCATTTACTATCTTACCCAGAAGAAAAACTAACGATAGTTGATTACTGTTGTTATGCTGTTCAAAACAGTTCTATACATGTCTAATGTCTTACTGCTGTAGTGCATAGGTATTTTGTTTTTAGCTGTAGTATTCTGTTGCCTTCATGCTAAAAGTCTGAACTTCTGGGTCATTTAGATGCTGATGTAAGAACACTGTTGTGGCATACCTGTTCTGCTAACAATAAACTTTCTAGAGCAGGAGTGCCACAGTTGGTATCTTTGTATTGGGAAAAACAAAGTACCAATAACTTGCTGAAGATTTAGTTAAAGAAAGGTCATGGACACCTGTGTATGGAGTGAAATTCAGTGAGGAGTTTGGCATGAATAATATGCAAGTGATGTTATGTATGTGCATTGCAAAATAGGGGTGATAAATACCCTTACAATTATAGATTATGTAATGTACTCCAAACAAAGAGGTAATATTGGTATCTTCCAGTTCATCTTGAACCATAGGCAAAGCCCTCTTGTGTAATGTTGGGTTTAAAATCTGGAAGAAAATCTTTGTACTGATTAACTTTTTCAACACAGTATTACTGTAATGCCAGCTGTAGTGTGTTAATACGATACTACTGTAAAGATCCTTATCTGTTTCACTTTAATCATAGCTGCATGTTTCCAACTCGTTTATGCATTTTGGGCTTCAGATGTGTAGGTTGGATTGGACATTAATTTCAGTTGTTGCTTTTATGCTTTAAACTCTTTGTAGAATCGGGTAACATGGAATGCTGAAAATATTACAAACTAGAATGTGTTTCTAAACCATTTCAAACTGCTTCATCTGAAACATTTAAACAGTATCTAATGCGTGTCACTTGTCAACTTTTGTAAGGCAAATAGATAACTAAGTCTAAGAATAAACAATTATGAAACCTTAAATTGACAGGAAATCTTGATGTTGGATATAGGACCTGGAAGCACGTCTAACTACAATTTAAAAGCTGCCCGACCTTCAAATTGTAACACTTCTGCATAGATCTGTATTAATGTAATTTTAAGACTCTGAAGTGGCTCACGAATATTGCTTCCTGAAGCGAGCTAACCATTATCACTTGTATATTTTAAGTGATGTTGTGGTGATAATATACGGCAGTCATATGAGTAGAGCGTGAGCAGCAGCTGCTACTAAATTACAGGTCAGACTGTAAGTTGGGTCAATTTGAGTGGGGTAGGGCAGATTGAATAATCTGCTAGCAGTCACAGCAAAGTGTAATTCGTATCTAGTTAATAAGGTAGTATGCAAGAGTGAGTTTTGGTTGTTTTTTATCAAAGAGCAGGCAATTTTGTCTTCCTGAGATACCTTTTTGTGGGTGTTTTCATCCTTTTCCCTGACTCTCCTATAGCCGGAAGATCCTCTGTGGCTTGTGCTTAATGAAGCTGGATTGTACTGGCGTGCAGTTGGAAATAGCACCTTTGCTATCACCTGTTTGCAAAAAGCATTTAATTTGGCTCCACATGAGTATCAGGACATCCCTCTGGTCAATCTTGCAAACCTCTTGATACATTATGGTCTTCATTTGGATGCCAGCAGGCTCCTGCTGAAGGCTTTGGGCATCAATGCCTCTGAGGTAAGATGATGTTTTTTGTGTTCGTTTGATACTGAATATCCTTTCCGTTATTATGCATTATTTTCTAAATGCATGTTAGTTGCTTGTGCTTTCTTACCTGTGCATGCAGTTCAACTTCCAGCCTGTGATTTGCAACAGGTGTTAATTTTCATTTAAATTCTTGATCACACTGGGGGTGGTGCTGGTTGCTGAGAATATAACCATCTAGAGCAGAAGTTCTTCTAAAATAGATGACAGACTCTTTGCCTCCCAAGACATGTATCATCATCAGTGGCTCCAAGGAATCTAATCCTGGTGTTTTGGCAACATTTTCATCTAAAAGAGAGTTCCATAATGCTGTCAGCATTGTATCTTGATTTTTAAAACCCTTATAGTAGCGCATATGTCACCAAGTTCTTTGGCTGTATAGACATCTTTCTGTGCTACTTGACTTTTTATCTATACTGTTTTATTTGTCCCTAGATTTCTTCTATATACCTAGAGAAAAAGCTGTGTTCTAGTTGTTTATATGACTTTACTTCCAACCATAAATCCAAACCAGGTTTTTGTATTTCTGAATGGTAATACTATAAACATTTTGTAGGTTGTCACCTATGTCACATAAAAAGTTGCTGTATAAACTGTGTAAACTACTGGACTGGCCAGAACAGTTGTGAAAAGGGAGGGGAAGAAGGGAGGAGGCATTGCAGGAGACACCTTTTCTGTAGCAAGTAATTTTGGTCTTTGAGATGCTTCAGTAAGAAGTTCAAGTGACTCTTTTCCTGTGCTTCTACCTCTGTAGTTAGATAAACAGAGAGCTTAAACCTGTCAGGCCACAAGTCATCTGGCACGTAAAAAAGCAAAAAACAGAATAAGATTTTTCAATATAGCATCCGGGAACAATTTTGCAATTTTTGGAAAGGAATATAGCCAGCCCATTTGGGTGGCAGGTAATAGTGCAAAAAGGAACTACAGAAAGAACTATGCTTGAATGATGTGTCTTAAGAAGAACACTTGAAAGCACAGCTTTGGAGGGGAGGAGCCTAGGGGTCCTTAGGACCATGCTGTGCGAGTAGGGCTTTTCAAAAATATTGGCAAGTCCTACCTCATTACAATAATGCCTGTTCCTATATTTTTCAGCAATTTTCAGTCCTGTAATACCTGTTGCCTCAAAAAATCTGGCAGAAAAATTTGTACTTGCATAGTATTTCCTGGAATATAATGGAAAGTAAATAAAAATTAAAATGAATTACAGCTACAGGGAGTGAAGGATGTGCTACATTAGCAAAAGCTTTAAAAAAAAAAAATATCCTGTTGCTCAGCTTGCACCTTTTTCTGAATGATGTTTAATAATACAAGCTAAGATGAGTTTGAAGAAATCTCAAGCGACTGACCAGTCTCCACATTTTCAGATGATGAATGTAAAATTATTTTGGTGGAAAAAAAGACTGTTAAGTTCCAATATAATAGTCATTATTTTAGCATTATATTATTAATTGCAGCAAATTACTTTGTGTAAGTGAAAGACTTCAGTCAACAAACAAAATGTAATGCTTTACTATGTGCCTGTATTAAAGTACTAATTAATATCTACCCCGGAGTTTATAATTTGTACTTTAAAAAAAATACAGATTTTAGGGAGACTAGCCAAAAGCAGTGAACAAAAATATTAAGTTTTATAGGGAATTGAAAGTAAACATGAATATATGCCCCTAAGCTAGTGTGACATTGGTGTTTTCAGTAACCTAGTTCTGCTCGGGTAAATCCTGAACACTCTTGACAAATGAAATACATCTGTCCTGCTAGAATGCTAGAAATGATTTTACGTTTTTGCTGACTCTTAATCATTCTAGAATGTATTCAAGCATTTCAATTTAGTTCTTTGCTACTCTGTGCAGTAAGCATTATGTTTATGATGGGTTATAAGTAAGTATTTAATGCTTCATTTCAGCTTGTGTGTATTTAACAGCTGTTTTTCATTGCAAAAAGATGGAATCCTTAACACAACCTTATGTCAAAACAGCTTTGGTTTAGCACCAGTGCATCAAGCTGTTAATTCTCCACTCTAAGAATAGGCAGTCCCTATTTAAGAAGTTTTCTAAATTCTTTCCAGCCAAATTTGAGAGGGTGTGGATTGACAGGGGTTTTCCTAGTTGGCTTCAATTTTAAACAGTGAACATACTTATGCTGGGGTATGTTGCTTTTCTCTTTGCAGCCCCTGACTTTTTTGAGCCTAGGAAATGCATATCTGGCTCTGAACAACATTAGTGGAGCCCTGCAGGCCTTCAGACATGCACTGGATTTGACGACCAAGTGCTTGGAGTGTGAAAGCAGCCTGAAGATGATCCGCTGTTTGCAGTTTTATCCTTTTCTATACAACATCACCTCTTCTGTGTGCAGTGGTAAGCAACTGCTGAAAGAGGGACCACAAGTGAAATAGTGTCTATTTGGCTTGCGTGTTGCACCTGAAATTTATGATTACTTCTGTTTCCAAGGATCCTTCCTTTTGCTTTATAGTGCTTTCTCCCTGTAAGGACCAGGCTTGAGGCACTGCTTTTAATGGAAAAGTTACAGTCCTTTAAGAAGTGTTTGAGGATGACTTGAATATCTAGAGGGCTGCCACTGAGTGCAAATTACTGCCTGAGTGTGTCAGTAATACCTTAGCAGCCTCTTACTGGTAAATGAGGAATGTGGATTCACTATTTATGGAAGTGCACAGCTACTACTGCTCAGCTACTCAGCAGCCCCTTTGTACCTCTCTTCAAATTTTACAGTCAAATGGATATGTTTTTTTAAAGCTGAATTCGGTGAAGAGCAGTTTAGTTTTAATTCATATCTTTTCAGTGTGTTCAGTACTTTGGCTGTCATTTTCTAGTGTTCAGTGTTTACAGAATAGATGATATTGTGTCAACATTATTTTGTTTATATGGGTCTGTGGTCACTGCTCTTAACCCTCCAAAAGTCTGTGAGAAGAATGACTTTGAACCCAATTTCTCCCAGAAAGGTACTTTGAAAAATTTGAGATAGAATGCTTTGTTGTCCTTAGTGGCTACTTGTGTGTGTGTGTGTGTGTGTGTGTGTGTGTATATAAAAATAATAATAATAGCTTTTGGAGATGGATTCTTTCATTTCAGTGAATCCCACTGGAATATTTCAAGGATCTTTGTCTATACTTGTATGTGGCTAATATGCTGCTCATGAGCAATCGTGAAGAATATTTATGGATATATTTTGTAATCCCTTCTATCTCAAATTGTTACTAAGGTATCTTTCCTTGTTTTAAAATGAAAACCTCACGTGAGAGAACTGCTATTGATTTTTAGTATTGCTAGGACTTTCTTTGTTTTTTTCTAATTCCCTCTCCAGTGGAAAGACATGGAAAAACACCCTCTGATTTAGCGTCTAGAATTACACTGTGTAAACATAGACTAGAGGCCATCGTATCTCCTGGTACAATATGAATGATGCCATTATAGGTGACATTCCAAGACTATGCTATTAGAATACCACTGTCTTTTATGGCCTTACGCATTTTTGCTCTGATTGACACCACATCAGTTGTGCAGAGAAATGAATGCTGGCTGTTTGGCTAAATGTAGTGTAGTAAGTGATATTATGGCCCAACTGATGGGTCTCTTGCTGACTTCCATAATATCAACTCTTACACTGGTATCTTTCATTGAATCTCTTAACATCAGATCACCCTTCTCTTAAAAATCTCTACAGATACCGTAAGCAGTAGTGGGACTTGCACATTTCATCACAAGAGACACTTCCACTGTTCTGGAAAAAAAATTCAATGTTTGTTTACTTTTATTGAGATCTTTAAAAATGGCTGTAATTCTCAAGGTTAAAGTTGTTCCAGTCAAACCTTAGTGATAGCCACTTTATTTTGAAGTTAAGCAGAAAGTAATTTAAAAGTGTATTCACAGAACTGAGATGGTAACAAGCATTGGCTGTATTTTGCATCTTTCTTTTCTTCTCTTTGCTTTTCTTCCTTAAATTTGTCGTAATACTTAAAAATATACTCCTGTAGTTTGGCTAATTCTTGGCTGCTGTTTGCATTGATTCCTGATCCAGGATGTTCATTTTGAGATCAACTATTACTGCATATGGAAGTATGTTTAGGAAGTTTGTGTTTCTTGAATATGAGGAGAAATCCATATCAAAAGTGCTTATGAGAAAAGTGTTATCTTTCCTTTTCTGCTAACTTGGCCATAGATAAACAAAGTGAGCATGAATATATTCATCTGGTGCATTTGGGTTGGTTTCGTTTGTTAAGGAATCTGTGAAGCTGCTAAATCAAGAGAGAGCTGAATATGCCTTAGCATGTTAATTTGCTCATTAAATTTCAGTATTCCAGTATTTAAGTATTTCACTCTATATTTATATTTTTGCCTTTTCTTGTCTTAATTTTCTTTCTTTTTCATTTCTATTTATAATATCCTTTAGGTCATCTTTTGTCTGAGTGCAAGAAACCTGAAAGTATGACCCTCACAAATAGTGTAAATGTTCTTTGTACATGCTTGTGCAGAGTGTAAAATAAACTTACGAGTTAATTCAACCTTGATGATGATTTGTGATCTAAGTCAAAACTCAGCATTCAAGAATGGAAAGGTAGATTTGCCTATCTTATTTTCATAAGGTTTGGGGAAATACTGTTTCCCCGCTGTAAACTTCAGTGGACTCGAGAGGAACTGTGACAGGCTGTATGAAAGTGAGGTGAAGTCTCCAAAATCAGCATTATTTCAAGAATGCATGCCCAGAAATCACACTTTGCACTTTCAAGTATGCTGAAATTTTGGGAGTCTTCTGTTCATCCTTCAGTCCAAAGAAAACAATTGAAAAGAGACTGTAAGTTTGAATTTTGACCTTACATACATACGCAATAGTATATACTATTATTCAACCACTATGTAGAACCTAAAAAACGCAAACTGTATTTAGATGCTAATATTTAACACTACCTATTGGACTTAGAGCATTTGCTAAAATGCTAATATCATGTAGACTTAGAACATTCATAAAGCAACAGAATCTGCTGTTGTTTAGCTCCATAACAGACTGGAAGGCACGTTTTAATGACAAGATGTGCACTGAACACTACTTCCGCACACCTTTCTGAAGGGGACTTAAGGTGTAGAGCTTATGCTCATTTGTAAATACATGGATCAAATGTATGCTTCACAATCCCAGTATCACTGGGTTGTTACTTCAGGAGATTTTCACCGCCTTGCATATCATGTGTTGCTGCTTGGGGACATCTGATACTGAATTTAGTTTGTTCTCTTGTTATTATGCACTTGATGGCACGTCATAACTATTTATGTCCGTGTCCTTTGAGATGGATATGTTATGCTGAAAAACTTACCAAGAAATTGGAATGTCAGATGTTGTCTCTGGTTTAATATCTTGTTTTGATAAGCATTCATTTTGGTATTTCTGACAGTAACAGCAGTAGGGCTTCCTGTGCTTTGGGTTGTAGGCCCATGTGATAGCTGTGGTTTTGCTTCGCCTGTCAAAAGCCTCTATTCACAAGAACTGAACTAACTAGCGAGACATGGAATTCCTTGCTCTGCTGCCGTGAGCCATTGGCAGAATCCAACAAATGGTCAGTGGGAGTTACATGCTAGCATGGGATGGAATATGGGATCAAAAATCTGAATTTATAGTCTGATTTTTGATTACAGTATGTGTCTGGTGTATATTTCAAGTAGGTGAAATAGGAATTTTCTCAAGCATGTTGGGACATTTGCTGTTAGCACAGGACTTTGGAATTGTGATATACTAATGCTGACTTGGATGCTTGCTTATATGCTCCTATCTGTACTGCTGCCTGGTACGTTTGTGTTTTTTTTTTTCCCCTAACTTACCTCTGTTCTAGATAGAAGTTCATATTTCAAACCTAAGTCACTTCATGTATATAAGAAGAGGAATTAAAAACCTCAGACTAACTCTTCTCTATTTAACTTCTGCCTTCTATATTGAAGTTTATATAAAGGTCTGTTTTCATTATAAAAGGATTTCTAAATCTGCAAAGATTTTTGAGTTTTTTCTTACAGAGGGGGTGTGTGAAGTGTCCAAGATTTGGTACAACTATGTCATGTATGACGTGTATTTTAGGCAACTGCAGGAGTTCAGTCAGTTGCAACTAATATGGATACTATACAGCAACAGTGCTGCAGTGCTACGTATGCCTCCATTACTTGGACCAACAGCCCACATACTGCCTTATTCCCAAATAACTGAGAAAATAGTCAGAAGACTTGGTTGTTATGGGAGAATCCTGTGGTGGTCCTTCCAGAGGTGACTTGGCAATGTTAAGGGTGTTGGTCTACTGAATGATCAACTGATATGTTACTGGCAAGTCAATTCCTGAAGGATGTTAAGTAGCAGAAACTTTATGTTGCTTGACAGATACCTAAGCAACCATATCTGACACCAAAATAGGGAAAAAAAAAAAAAAAAAAAAAAAAAAACCAAAACAAACAAAAAAAAAACCACAAAACCCTGATGTGAAAAACATGGTCAACTCTCAGAGCTGCAGAAATGGGATACTTAATGGGATACTTTGACTTTGTGCTGCTTATTAAGCCAGTAGAGAAAGCCAGCATTATTTTTGTCTGATATTGAAATGGTGCGTTGCCAGGATTTGTTTTGCACACCTTTACGCCTTAAAAACTTAGAAGTAGCTTTTATCATGTGATAAGGTCTGTAGAGGAATATCCAACTAGCACATAAGGGATTGTTCCTGTGGCACTTCATTGGCTGATGTGAACATTCAGATGTTGTCAAACCTTATTAAGAAGGTTACAGTGTACTAGAAGCATATTTTTAGTGTGATGGTCAGCTGGCTATAGAAACATGCTGATTTGTTAATTGCTGTCGCATATGACTTTTCCTTATGTGTGTAAACAGAATTGCTGCTTGAACAAACAGGAGTCATTCATACCCAAAATATTTTTATCTGACTGTAATCATCTACCTTTGACTGACAGTTCCAATTCATTATGAGCTCATACCCTTCACATTCTTTTAGACAAGACAAAAATTCGAAGTCTTAAACTTTATTAATAGACTGACTTTTATTACTACTGGGTTTTAGGGGAGTTGGACTAGATGATCTTTAAAGGTCCCTTCCAATCCAAACCATTCTATGTTTCTGTTCAAAACTTGAAGCATGACGTGTTTCAAGCCTCAAGTTTCTTTAGTCTCACTGTCTTTCATTACTTGGCAGGATAGTGCTTTTACAAAAGCTTTGTGCTGCTCTCTTGGAAGTAGTGGCAGTGTGAGTACGTTATGAATGTATGTGCATGCCATCAAGATATCTGAATGCTTTTATGTAGTGAATTTGTATGTTTGTGACAGCAATGTATACTTCCTTACCTTATGACTTAGTTCAATAATGTATACAGCAATAGCTTAATGATCCACTTTAAGTATGGTTTTAGTGCCCTCTTGTGGTACAAATACCTTATACCACAGGAAATCAAAAGTCATGTTTTATTTCATATACTTCCTCTTAAAATAAAATATGGGGAAAGGGTCTTTTAAGCATATGGATTTTCTTTGTCCCCCAGCACTTAAGTTCTTTCAAAGTTAATAAGCTTAGACCTTTATGCAAATTGACCTGAAAAGGGGAGGTTGACCTGAAAGGAGAATCTCTGCTTGAAACTCTGATAGTAAGCTTACAGACAGATTAAATAACTTGTTTAAGTCAACATCACAGTTTAAGCCTTTGACTCTAACTTAACAGCTGCAATCACTTCAAGTTCCCTATAGCAATTTCAGATGCACAAGCACTAAGCGAAAGTGTTGCATACATTTTCTTTACAATAGTGTGTTAAAACAGAGAGATGTGAAATAGTTTGCATTTTTAAATGCACCTTTCACTTATTCAGTGATCCCCTACAGGCTATGACTGACTCGATAGTCCCAGCAAGGGGCTGCTAAATTTTGTTTCCATTTGCTGTGGCATAAAGTCCTTTTAGACATTTTTGTCACAATAGCATTTTAGTTTCCTCCTTCTCAAGCTGCTGTATCGTGTTCCTCTGAGGAATCCTCATTGCTTACAACATTAATAGGTGGAAATAGGGCATGTTTACTCTTGGGGTGAAGGGTGTTGAGCTTAGCTCAGAATTTAATCTTATTTTAGTTGAAGCAAAAGGCCAGAATCTATACCAATTGTGTGGGATTCTGAACTGAACACTACTATATGTTTAAAATTAAGCTGCTTTTTTCTTTGACTTGTGTGTCATGTAAAGGCAGAATTCTTGAGTACTCCCGAGCCTTATTTGGACTCCACAAATGTTGGGACTCTTATTTATCTGATTATATTAATGAAAAGGATGGCATCTGTGACCATTCAT
>NW_009647046.1:707642-740375 GCF_000708025.1 Charadrius vociferus
ATAATTGACATCAGTAGGGTTTTTAAACAAGCAGAATTCTATGAAGCGCATGAAGAGCTTGCCAGAGCAACCAGAAACACATCATGGCAAATGTGTGTGTTGTCGTTTAACAGGAGCATAGAGAAAGTGGGTTCTGTCTTAAACAGTAGCAGTTCTAAAATCAATGTTTCTCTTTGAAGTGAAATACTCAATTGCTACTCCCCACACGCAGATGCGTGCACCCTCGTGCCTGCTGTTCACCCTGCAAGTTCCACTGGGGATCTGAAAATCAAGCTAGATTCTTTCTCCCTAGAGCACCTCTAGCAAGGGAGATTGTACAGTGTCAGTCCATCTGAAAGATCTGTTGGTGCTGCACAAGTGGAATCTAGGTCATCGTATTTGAGCTCTGCAGTGCTAAAGGAGTAAGAGGAGGTTAAATTGTACTTGTGTAGAATGAAAACATCTTGCTGAATGCAGGCAGGTGGGAAATACCAAGAATGAGGACTGGTTTTTGTCCTGTTCGAGGCAGACATCCCTAAGGAGTAGGGGTGTCAGGAAATGTCAGACATGCCTCTGACTGGGAGATCCTGGTGAAATCTTATGAGAGAATGTGCGCTGTGGGAATAACGTGACACAATTATTTTTCCAGTTTTGTGCTACCATTTCTGCACCACTACCCCAGCGAGGGAAGAAGCAGTTCCTACCATCCACCTGTGCAATCATGGCATTCCTAGAATTTTAGTGCTGTGATCTGGATGATAGTTGATGAGACACAGTCTTTTTTTATACTCTTTACTATTTGATTAGGCGCCTGCTGTATAGATCTTTCCCTAAAAAGTCTTTGTCTGGTGTCTCTTCAGTGGCTGAAGGAAGTTGAAAATGAAGGATCTTGCCCTGATAGTGCCATGCCAAGCTCATTTTGAAACATATCCTTCCTTTCCAAGCTCCATGTGTTTTTCTTCTCAAAGCTATGCAGAGAGGTATAGTTTGAGATTCTTAAATTTAAATATCAAAGAATGTGGTACTATGTTAAACATGGCAGTTCTAGCTACACCAGGATCCAAAGGCTGTATACTCGCTGCTCATGCACACTGCTTCCAAACTACTGCTTGCTGGAAAGCCGTTATGCATCTTCAGGGTTTCTGTAACCAGCAAACAAAACATGCTGTCTTAAGTGTATCTCTGTTGCTCAAATGTCATTCTCTTTTGCATTTGTTAAGCATGCTAATAATTTGGTCTGCAGCTTCTTTTTATGCTGACATTAGGTGATCTGCAAACTCATGCAGAGTTGGTCTTGCTAGCTTACATACTCACTCTGCTTATTTACAGCATGACAGTGTACCTAACAAGTTCTCCTTACAGTCATCAGTCTCTCATTGCATCATGCTCTTAAGAATGGTATGCCTGCAATATTTAGTGTTCTAATCCTTGGAAAAGACAGAATGAATACAGAAAGCCACAGACTAGCAGAAGGAGGGAGAAGAAAGTCATGGCTTCAGCTGCAGGAGTAACTGAGGAAATAGGGATAGCACGGTGGAAAGGAGTTTAGAATTGTAGGAGAGTTCAGTGAGAGTTTACTGGTGCAAAACTATTAATATGTGAAGGAAAAGCAGTACAGTATTAAACTAAATACAATACGACATTTCCTATTTTTATCTGCCTTTATAGTGCAAATGATTCTTTATGATATGTTATCTGGATCCTTCAGTTACTCTTCAGCATAAGTTACATGCTTATGTAGTAGGAGGATCACCAGGGGTTAGAATGGAAGGGCAAAGGTTGTTTTTCCAACTGGGTTTTTCCAAACCTGATACCTTCCGTTATCAGACGTAAAACATTTCTCTGCAGTGGTTTTGGTGCTTTTTTGTGACAGGTGTGTAGACAAAATGAGGCATTTGCTACTGTCTGTGTCTTCATCTCATTGTAGGAAACTGCTTTTGCCAGTGGTGGTTTCTTGCATGTAGCTGCTAGAAATTCTTACTGAACTTGAATAGTGTGCGCTGCCTAGAGCTGAACTGTTTTAAAAAGGTCCAACAACTGCATATGTTCAACAGCCTTTTTTAGGAGGAATAGTAATTCCTCAGCTACATCCCCGGGAAGATGTAGTTGCACGAACAAGTTCATAGTAAAGCTGTACAGACTGAACTAGTGAGTTGGTTAAAGCGTGTTTGGAAGAGAAAGAACATGTCGTCCCCATGTATGGGAGAACTGACAATGCGTAGTTTAGTGTCATTAACAACTTGCCAAGACCTTGAAGACTGTATTAACTTGGCTTAAATCTGAGAACTTGTAAAGTGGTGATGTGTAGCCTCAGCCTGTAATGAGTCATGTTGATATTGTCTCAAAGCAGCATGCAATGCCATGTGCTCAGATTAAAATGAGCACTGCATGCTGAGCCATGGAGTGCCAGGCACTTAACTACCCTTGATCTGTCTACTTTATTGGTTTGTTTTTCCCTTTTAAGGTTGGTTGCATGGTTCATGTGAGTTTGTGTTGTGCTCTGACTGTCCTCAAAGCTTTAAATCTATCATCTGTTCTGGCTACTAGTGACTGAAACTAGGACAATTCGAAGTTTTCCTAGAGAAAGAGATTGATGCTTCTTGAATGCAGCAGTTTTGGGGAGAAAGGACACAAAAAATCCTAGTCTTTCTTCAGGTACTGTTCTATGGCTTTGTACTATTTTTGGCAGTGTGAGGAGAGTATTTTTCCCATTGAATCCTAAACTAGGGTTGTTGGTAGTGTTCTTGTCAAACTTAACCTTCTGCAGGTATTCCTTACTTGGAGTAAAGAAAAAGCTAATCCAATTCTTTTTCATCGCTCCCTCAAAACCAGGCTGGATGGTGGGGGTTTTTTTATCTTATTTACAGCAACAACTCGGTTTCTTCATGAAATTGCGTAAAACATTGCCTGTCAGACAAACTGCTAAGCACTTAAAAGCCATCTTAGATTAGTAAGGGGCATACCTACCTGCCAAGTTAACACATTGTTTTGCTATTTGAGTGTATAGGTGTCTCTGCTTTGATCTCCAGTTAGGAGGAAGATGGCATGGATATCTATCCCAAACAAATCTATAAATTGTCATGGATCAAGTCTGACTATTGATCTGCTCTTGTTGAGCAGTATAACCTAGTGAACCCTATCAAAAATATTTTCTTTAAAAATGTGAAATCAGGACCTGTGGAATACTGTTTAAATTCCAAACCTTACAAACAGAGTGGTAGTCAGAGGACAAATAAGGCGATTACTTGGCTTTATAATGTCAACCCCGTAAGCTGAGAGAAGTGGAGAGGTAGCAGTAACTCATACTGGGGTTAGTTAACTGTTGTAGAGTTCAACTACATTATGCTATTTCTCATGAGTGGGTTAGTCTTGTACTTAAAGTCCCTTTTAAACTTGACTTCATAGCTACCGTAGGATCTAACAGGATCTAACAAAATATTTAAAGTTTAGCGTAAGAAGAGTTATATGGCTTATGATGGAGGAAGGATTAGAAAGAGACCAAAACAAATGCAGGCCAGTGTTGCCTTTGCTTATGCTAGTGATCCATAAACTAAGAATTTCTGTGGCTTAATCAGAAACAGATTTCAGAAGTGTGTTGTGTGCAGGGAACTAATCATTAGTCATTTGATATTCATCACATACATTATACTGTGATCTAATATGGGTGAGTGTTTACTGTTAAGGAATTAATAAGAAACTATTTTGTTATCTGACAATAAAAAAAAATAAAAATCTGGCACATAGGAGAAGTCACTGGGGACAAGCCTTTGTCTTCAGAACTTATGTGTGTTTGTTTCTCTTGCTTCCTTTCCCTCTTTCCTCAAAACAAAACAAAAAAAAGCCATTCTTGAGGCACAGGCTGACATTCAAACTGCAGCACTACTTACCTTCATACTCTATATGTAGGACCAGCATCCCCTGAAGGAGAAACTTTCTAGTCTTTTTTTTTATCCACTGACAGGATTGGACAGTTTAAATTTAGATGTTCAGAGGCTTCTATGTTTTGGGCTCTATTCCCAGACATCATAGAGCAAGTTACTGCTTCTAGATGTGCATCATAAAAAAAACCCAGCTCCGATTTTAGTGGCTGAGGAAGGAGGAGAGTGAAGGCTTTAGGTAGTCCCCTCCCTGTTTTTAACAATGGAAGAAGTGTTTGGGGGCTAGGGGGAGGGTTGACGTTTTTACTCCGTTATAAAGTAGCCTACTGCATTCTTCAAGATATTTTGCATGCATGTCCCTTACTAAACTGCATTGTGTTCTAATTTAAATAGGTTTGTCTTCCTCTTTAATTTTTTTTCCAGGTTTTATTTATCACTTCTTTGTATTTCATAAGAAGAATTTGTGTGTCTGTTCATCAGGGACTGGTTTGTTATGCAATGGGGAGGTATTTCTCCCAATATGAACAAGAAATCTGGTTGTGTATTGTTGGCATTTGTTGCATCTTGAAAGGTTTCATCAGAACTGTTGTAATGAGACAAGTAGATAATCTTTAAATCTATAGCTAAGCCAATTTAGAGGCATCTTTTGGCAACAAATCAGATTTAAAAACTGTTTCCCTAACAGTTTTACTATATAATCCTCTTAATTGAAAACCTCTTGTTGGAATAAATCATTTAAAAAAAAAAAAGAACTTTTGTATGCTTCGTTTTGTGTGCTTGAGTGTAAATTTTGACCACATAAGTCATCCTTTTGTTTACTATGCATCAAACCAATGCTTGTCATGTAGCACGCTCCTCTGACCATTCAATTTTGAGTATGCCTGCCGTCATCTTTGAAGAAGGGCCACTGACCACTTATCTAAGGGAGGGATTTAGAGAAGAGGGAGGAATTTATTAAAATCGACTTTTAAACTATTTCATATTGCTGTTCATTATTTGTTCGTTATACTCAGCTTTTATTTTTCAGTTGTCCTGTCCTTTGAAAATGTTTATTTTTGTCCTGTGACTTCCAGTTTTTCAAGGAGGCGTTTATATTAAAGGAAAAAAGACTAAAAATGAACAGTGTTCTCTATGGGAGAAAACACACCAAAAGCTTGGTCTAAATTTTGGACGCTACACTCAATAGTAGCGGTGATGATATGTGCGTAGTAGATATACTGGGTTTGGTGATTTATCCAGTATGTTACAACTGTAAAAGGTACTGGAGGTACACTTGCGTTACTGTTACAGGGCGTAGTCATGCCTTGTTGAAGCAAGCAGTGATACTATCGGCTTCAGAGAGCAAGACTTGACTGCTAGGTGGGCTGTTTCCAGGTCTGCAACAAGGCTTTGAACAATTTTGTGCCTCTGCAGATGTAGGTTGCCAATCTGCTTTGTAGCTTTCCTGGTTCTATAGTGCACAGTGAATATGTAGTAGGACTTGTGTGTTTTTCTTCAGTTAAATATAGACCTATCAGACATTCACAGGTCAGTATTGCATGGCCAGGTAATTGTAATTAAGAACTTCTACTTTTCTTCTCCCTTTACTTCCCTGCTCCATTTGTCACTTTGTTGATAATTTGTCACTAAAAATAAACTGAGAAGTCTTTGGGGTTTTGGTGGGTTTGTTTGGTTGGGGTTTTTGGGGGCTTTTGTTTTGTTGAGGTTGTTTTACGCTTGTGTGTGTGGAAAGCACCAAATTTTCTTTGGTATTGCTTCTGGAGCACAGTGCTATCTTGCAGTTCAGCAATTACGGCTCATGACCTTTCTGTAATGTTTTTAATGACACTCCTGTTTAGTCATAAGTGGTTTGCAGTTTCTGCTTTCAGAGCTCAATCATGGAATTTATTTTGCAGTGTAAATATGTATTTTTTCATTAAAATGGTAAGAAAAGGAATGCGTGAATTTTTGAGCAAAATCTTAATAGAACCGTGTTAATTTATAATTAAGGTGAGCAGAGCAGCAATAGCTGCTAAAGGGAGGTCTCTTCTCTAGTCTACTGCTCATTCTATTGCTTTTAAAACTCATTTCAAAATAACTGGCATGGATTTTTTTCCCTTAAATGTTTTGCAATCAAATATCTGTTCACATGTGATTGG
Organism: Charadrius vociferus; assembly: GCF_000708025.1. Taxonomy (NCBI): domain Eukaryota; kingdom Metazoa; phylum Chordata; class Aves; order Charadriiformes; family Charadriidae; genus Charadrius; species Charadrius vociferus. The sequence continues at coordinate 713,638 of NW_009647046.1, forward strand.
AATAACATGGTTGCTGTTAATAGCTCACAAGATCTTTAGGAAATGATCATGTTCACCTTGAAACTTAAAGGTAATTTGAGTATGCAGTGTGTTAATCATCAGTGTTAACATTGCCATGAAAGTCAAAGCTCATGTTTTATATGTTGTTGGACGGATGGTTTCTCAAACAGCACTTCCCCATAACACGACCCTGGCTCGTTAATGTCATATTGCAGTGAGGTCACCATGGTGCAAAAAGTAAGACAGTTCTTCAGGTGCTGGTTTGGCCCAAAGTTTGGTGACTGAGATCCCAGTAGTTTTAGATGAACTCTGGTAGGCGAGTTCATTCATTCCAGATTATTTTTGTAAACTCTGTTAAATTATATTGCCTGTGATATGAAGCACTGAACGGACTTGTTCTATAAAAGTGATGGATGGCAATATGCTGGTTTTCAGTTTCATTTCTATAATGGATATATTTCAGTCTGCTTCTAAATACGCAATGTCACCTAAGCAGCAAGCACCCCTAATTGTGACACGTTTTCATGTTTAAAGTGGTAATATACTACTTTTTTTTGACTTGTGTCTCTCTGCATGGGTGTAAGCAGTGAGTAGCAAAAGTAAAGAGAAGGCTGCTTATTGATGCACTGCTCCTGAAATGTCTGAAGAAGAGACTATAAACCTGCATGCAGGGATTAAAACCTATTTCCACTAAGCTCAGTTATATGTCATTGCTGCTCGAAAAAAAGGAGAACTATCTTTACTAAACTTCACTGTGAGGAATACTAGTTTTGAGTATGCATCAAAAAACAAGTATGGAGTTAGTAACTCCTGTTAGCAGCTTGCTTTCAGTTTGTTCTGTACTCTGACAACTCAGGTATTAGGCTGACTTACGTCTGTATTAAGTACAGTTCTCTCTTTGCAATGTTTAACTGTAAAGAGGCACATCATTTAAGTGACACTTATTTCCAGACAACTTGAATTTTGCATAACCTAATGTAAGTTGCTGACTACAGTGATAGTCATTTGTAATCATTCAAGAGATAATCCAACTCTGCTTATTCGAAGTGGTAGGAAAAAATCAGTACCTAAAATTTTAAATGGCTTGACTTTCAGTTTTAAAGCATTATTCTGCCATCATAACTTGTGAATATGTTCCAAAAATTTAAGTGAGTTTGTCTCATCACATGAAGTTAGGAGCCAATAATTTTTCTTTTAAACCTAGTCCCTAGTTGGGACATAGATGGTGGAGTTTAGGAATACCATGTTTTGCAAGCCTCTACACTGACAATCAAAGAAAGAATAAACAATCTGTGAAAACTCTGTGCTTACCAAAGACACTTGGAGAAAATTTTACTTTTTATTTCCAATGCTGTTGATGACATTGTTTGTTTTTTCTTCCCTCTTTTCTGTATTTTTCACATTTCTTGCCTTGTTCTTTTGGTAAGTGGCTTTTAGTCTGAGGGTCTGGAGTCACCTAAATTGACAAAAGTTTGCTCTTAAACAAACAAAAAAAACCCTGACTTTTTGTTTGGGTTGGGCTTTTTTAGCCCTACCCACTGTAGTAGGTATCAAAGCTTTGGTGGGCGTTCAAGAGGGGTCCTGAAAATCAAGGAGGTGGGAACTATGATGTAGCAGATTTCTCTATATTTAAAATGTGTGTTCTGCTAGTGCTTTATAAGTGCATTCATATTGGCCCCAAAAAATTACAAACTAGAACAATATGAGAAAGAGGCCTTTAATATATAATACTGTGTTATGCTTTTAATGTCCAAGGTCTCCGTGATTCAGTTTAGAGTTTGTATTTGCTTTTTCTATCCAATGGATTTGCTTTATAATTTAGGAACTATTCTCTTTTTTTCTCCCAATTTCTACATTAATCTGGCACAATCAGACTATTTGTATTATTTGTATTATTTCCACCACTTAAATAAAGGCACAGACACTTATTTTGTGTCATCGCTGTAGCATTTTTGTTTCACTGCCTGGAACATAGTAGCCAGGTCTCATAATCCACAAGGTAGACTCTGATCCACTTTCCTCTGTGCTTTCTTAGCTCTTTAGAATCAGTACGAAAAGTGGCACCAGCTGCTCTCAGAAAATAAATAAGCAAAAAAGTGATTCTTCTCTAGTAAAGTTTTCAGGATGGAGTGAGCTGAATTGATCAAGTACTATGAGGTAGTTTTAGACTTCCGAGTTTTGTAGCTGTGTCAGGACTTTATACCTAAAATTCACGTGTGCATATTTATTTATGTGAAATGTTAATAAATGATACATAGCTGAGCAGTTGTAGGGTGACAGTCACTGTTGTCCTTCACACAGCTAAAGTGTTGTAAGTATTGCAGCGATATACCTAATGCTCTGCAGCCAGTGAATGTGCCTGGAGTTTGGGGCTACGTAGTTCCTTTGCTGGTCTTACACTCCTACCTGGTGGTCTTCCCCATTGGTCTTCAGGCACCCAGCTGATACAAGCTGTATACAGGTTGTGACTTGCAGTGTTTCAGTACCACCAGCTTCATGGTACGCTCATCCGAGGTCTTGAACTTCCATTGGTTTTCCAACCAGCAGGTTTTTCCTCCTGTGATGTCAGACAACTGAAAGCAGCAATTTGAAAAAATTAGGCCACTCAGGTTTCTATATATAGCAGTTCTCGGATCCCAAGAAAGCCAGTACTCTCATCTGGTCTGTATTTAGCTGTCAGTGTTTGTAGATTAGTATTAACAGAGTTGGTCTTAAGTAGAATTTTAAGTGCCTTCATGGTGTTTTTTTTTTTCTTCTGCTTGCTATTTCCACTTATTTTTTCTCTTTTTGGCATTTTTATTTCAATTGAAAACAGACATTTGTTTTTCAGACCCTTTGCTTTTTTCCTTTATACCAATGATGAGTTGACCTTCAGCAAAAGGAATTGTGGTCATCACATTACTGAGAAGCACCTGATTTGCATCAAAATCAGGCTGATTTGTTGTCAGGCAGGGGGACTAAGTTTCAGCTTTAGAGTTCTGTGCACACCATTTCTCATAAATTAAATATGAGGATCTCCATATATTGAAGTGATTTTTTTTTTTTTAATGAAGCTAATTAATTTTTTTTTATTGATAGCATGGAGGTGATGGGGAGGAGATTAAAGAAAGAGTCAATGGCTGGTCAAGTAGGAAAGGCAGGCTATAACTGTATGGCAGGTGTTAGAACAGTTTATGATGTTAACTGCTTCTGTTTTATGTATTTACTCGTAAAACAACATTGTTTGACTTCTTTCATATACAGCAGAAAAGGTAGGGCAAGAGATAGTTTTCCCAGAGGGTTTATGAATATAATTTTATTTGTTTGGTTTTGGTAACACACACCCACATACACACAATGCTGGTCTGTTTCTCCTCCAAAGATGCCACCTGAGTGTTCACAGATGCAAAAGTTGAGAGCTACAGCAAAAATCTATAGTTTCACTTTGCTGAAAAATGGTGGAGCAGGTTACCCTTACACGAGAGTTACAACCGTCTTCTCCTCCTCCTGGCCTGATAAAAGTGAGACCTAAAAATATTCTTTTGTAACACAGGATCATTGTGTGGAGAAGAAAGGAGTCACTGATCTGCGTTATTCACATTCTTCATATTTTATGCTGCCGGTTGAAAAAAATAATGCTTTCCATATGCACGGAGCAATACAATTCACATTCATGAGGGCAGAATAGGGAACATACTTGCGAATCTTGCATTTAATTTAAGCTTTATTTGATTCTCTATGTGCTTCTTAATTCATTTGTATAGGTATGCTATTTTCACTCACAAGTGATTGAAGCAAAGGCAGGAAGGGTTTGAGAGCAGCAGCCTTGTACACAGAATATGTTTTTCTGTGTGGTGACAGAGAGGCAGGTCCCCCGGTCCGTGTCTGGGCCCCGTAGCGGTGCAGTGGGGCTCGGGGCAGCTCTCGGCCTCTCGTGCCTGTGGAGAATCCTCTCTCTGTCTGTGCAGCTCTGGGGGTTTGCCGGGAGGAGCAGCTCCCTAAATGCCTCTAGCCCTGGAAGACTGGCAAGTAATTATTGTTTAAAAAATCTGGGCTCTTTAGTTAAAATGTATTTGAAATCAAAAATATTGCAACAAAGTTGTAGATGGCTGCGCTTTAAGCTCTGAAAGCTTAACAGTGTCTCACTGAAGGATGCTCAAAGGCTAGTGTTGCGAGTTTGCACTTTTTTTTTATCTGCTGATTACTGGCTCTACATTTGGATTTTTCCAATGTTATTCCTAGATCTTTGCCTTTGGTGGAATGTGAGCCTGTAGCCTGACCATAGAATTATAGATGTTAAATTTTCAGCTGAATAAACTTCTGATTTTTGGCTGAGATTAATACTCGTAGCTTTTGTCTGTCTGTTTAATGAGCTAGTCCTACCTACATACTGTCTGTTGCTGGCAAGGTCAGAGCCTGGCAATCCCATATCAGTCTACCTTGGCCCTTTTTCTCTTGCGTGTAAGCACAGTGAGCATTATGGTGCCTAAGTGAAGTTCATATGGCAGGCAACCCCCGTGTGTGGTGCATTGTCACTAAAAATATGTCTTGGGAATGCTCATTGTCCTCATTGGAGGGGCTACCAGCACACAGTAATTTCCTATGTACTGTGCAACCTTCCCTCAAAAGATAACTGATTTTTCTTTCCTTAGTAATTCACAGTGTATGCCTGATAACAGTTTCTTCTAATTGTTTTAAGTGATCTACCTTGTCAAGAGGCAGATCAGCTTTTTAATCACTGAATGAAGTCTTTGATACCTTGTGGAATTATTCTGTTAATCCATATGTAGAAAGCTAGAAGACTAGCTTCCGCAGTACAGCTTCTGCACTTGTATCCAGGAGGAGCAGTCTTACACAGTGTATCAGTAAATTTCTCTCTTTCAGGCCACTGTCACGAGAAAAATCCAGATGGCAGTCATGACAAGGAGAAATACTTTGATGACCACCATGAGTCAGTTACAGCAGTGGCAGAAGGACACTCTGAGGAAGGTACAGAAGATCCAGAAGTCCTTACTCAGAGTTCAGCAAGGGATCCCTCATTCTTGAGACTGGAAAGTAAGTCAACCTTACAAAATCAATGCTGGCAAATGAATCGGTTCTAGATTTTTCCAGAAGAGCTGTCTGTCTTCCTCCAAGAAGCTGCATTTCCCCCCCGCTCTGTCTGTAAAGTGACAAGTAGCCCTTAAAACTGACTTCATTCCGTTCGCTGTTCTTCTACTCCAAGCGTAACCTCAAAATGCATTCAGTAAAAAAATGAGATTGAGGTTTAGACATTTTCCAAGCTAAAGGATGTAGTTTCTTGCAAGAGCCTACAAACACTTGTTGGTTGTACCTCAGTGAATTCTGTAGCAGCTGTGCCAGACAGAAGGGAAGAAAAAAGTGTCTATAGTTAAGGTACAGAGAGCTTGATTCAATGTTTACTGCATGTATGGAGAGAAAAGACACCACCTGTTTACTCCCTCAAACAGACAGAATTTTGGTTTGGAAAGGAAACTGATGGAAGTGGTCTAGAGGTGTTTTGAATCAATAGTTGATGCTTATTTGCAGTGGGAAAGTCTGCATTTTCCAATCCCTCTCTCCATTTGCAGTGTGCAGTGAGTAGTCAGTGATATTTGGTTCTCTCTTGACCTCTTAGACACGGTCACTGCAGAAAGCAACGGTTCAGAAGGAATGGAGGGTTTAGAAGATGATCAGATGTCTGAAGAGATGCTGGCTTTGGTGGATGAGTTTGAAAACTCTTGGCCTCAGGAAGCTTTTGAAGGAGCACTGGAGGTAAAAGGTCGTCGGATGGACTTGCAGGGAATCCGGGTCCTAAAGAAGGGATCTCAGGATGGACTGGCTAGCTCCTGTTTTGGGGACTGCGGTGATGATGATGAAGCTGAATGGGTAAGTTTGGATGAGTTTACTTAAGTCTTGTACCAACTTACTATTGTGGAGGAGGGAAAGGTGAGGACAGTTTGGGGGGGTTTAACACTAGAATATATACAGGAACTTCGCCTATGGACGTAAAAAGAGCTGGTTCATGGCTTGTGTGAAATGAACAAGTAGTTTCAATCCATCTTCTAAAGCAAAGGCCTCTGCATCACTAAAACCAACATCATAAGCCTTGATTATCAGCAGCAAGAGCTTAGGTGTTGAATGATGCTGGGTGCTTCAAGCTTTTTGCTCACAGTTACAAAGGAGAAAAGTTTCTAACCAAAAGTTCCAGTTGGCATGAAAATTAAATATCTGTTGTCATCATGTTACAAACAAAATATATAATGAACAATGCCTTTCAGTTCTCCAGCAGTTAAATTGGTTTTCTCCTGTGTTGGAGGTTGAAGTTGTGTACCTTGTTTGCATGGTGTGATGCAGTGAAAGTGAGCAGGCTTAGAAAATGGGTCGAGATGTGGGGGAGGGAGAGAGAGAAAGTTGTCATCTGTAACATCTCTGAAACTTAATCTTTGGGCTAAAACCAGTAGTGTATTGGAGCTGGTAATGTTCATGGGGTTTTTTGTACTGTTAACCTTGCTAATGCTGTTCTTTTGCTAGATCACTTTTCAGGTCAAACGTTTAAAGAAACCAAAAGCTGAAAGCTTGGATATCCAGGACCCAGTTGGGAGAAATGGGGAAGAAGGGACTAATGGAGAAAATGAAAACTTTTACCAAACTGCCCTGGAGATCAGTGGACCAAAGATACCTTCTCCTGGACCAATAGGTAACCTGCTGCTTCTAGAGAAAGCAAGTCATTTGCAGCTTTTATATTACACTGGTATATTACCATAAATATGCATCACAAAGACTACTTAGTGAAATATGCCTTCTAGATGAGTATGTGGAAAAATTAGAAATCTTCCCTCTGCACCTTCTTCACGAACTACAGCTTAACTTTATCTGCTGAATGAAAACTTTCTAGTTAATTCCCAGAACTTCTGGGGATGAGGTGGTAAGAGTGGAGAATGAAAGAGGTAGATATTGTGAGTAGAAGTAGTAAAAGAGAGAGGGGGTTTTAATGATCTTTTTCTTGAAAACTGAATGGGCAGAGAAGTTAGTTTATCAGATGAGAGACACCCTTTCAGGGACAAATGCAGGATGAGAGCTTGAATTAATTACTGACTAAACATAAGAGAGACAACTCGACAAAAAGCAGAAAGCTTGGTCTAATAAAAATAAAATCATTTTTAAAAAAATCTAAGTGTCCTGCTGTAATTGGTTTGGTGATATTATAAGAGAAAACTTAGAGACTGTCTCTGTCTTCCAGAAGACTGGAGCTACAGAAGAGTAGAGTTTTGCACCAACATAGATGAGGAGATTTGGAGAGAGAGAGGTGGGGTTTTTGCTAGTTGACTAACAGGAATTGGAAAGTGGTCTATTAATATGGTACAAGCTGGTTCCACTGGTGCATTCAGGTGGACAGAAATCATCAGCACTTAATTGCTTGGGATGATATTTAGACCTTCTGGAAGCTAATGACACCAAAGAAGAGAACCAAAGTAATTGGCCCTCATACTTTTTGTCTTACCTTGATTTTAGTGGAGCTAAAATCTTAATGTCGTGGGGCTGATGTGTAAGCAAAGATGTGTTCTCCATTTCATTGTAGTCCTTGACAATTTGATGACCTGCAAAATGATTTCACATTTTGAAGGCTTTTACATTAAATCTTTAACAAGCTCCTTTTTAGCAACTGACAAATGTAAGTTATTGAATTAAATATTTAAATAGGGGGAGGGATTACATGAAAACAAACTATCATTTGTGAGCACACACCTGTTGTTTCCTCAGTGTATTGTCTCTCCACCTGAGCTACTTTTGTGGCTTTATTGCATAGCATACCTCAATTGTAAAGTAGTTATTTTCCTCGTGCTCCTGTGAGGCAGGGTCTGCTGACGTCCTCTTTGCAAGAACTAAATCATCAAAAGTTTAGGTAACATATTGGAGGTCACCTGGGGAGTTCCTGGTAGAACAGGGAATGACGGTAGCTGTCCTGTGTTTGACTACGTCTCAGGCTACTGAGCTGTCTCTTTGTAGGGTTTCTGTACCTCTCGCTATCTTTTGCCATTCATGCAAAGAAGAGCTCACAGTCAAATAGTTCACAGTGGTGGTGATGAGAACTGATCGTTACCCTCTGAAGTGTCCCAGTGTTTCTTGAAGTTAATTTTCCTTTAATCAAAATACTTTACAAAAGACACGGTATTACAGACTTCATCATTCTTTTGCAAAACTACAGTGAAGCGTTTTACTATACCTTGGATAGGAAATAGGATTTGCATCCAAATGGGCAAAATTTCAGGCAACTAAAAATAAATACTGAAATACAGCCTACGTAGCTGGTGCGATAGGCTGGCACGTTGTTAAACTTGGCTTCCCACTGTGTAAATTTATGGCTACAATGAATTTTTCTTATATTCCAAACAGTTCAGATGTTTCTGATATGAGAGGAAAATATTTCCTAACAGTTAAAATAAGCTAGATTCCTAGGACTTGATACGGTATCCACCAAATGTAAGGAAAAGATTTCAGTTAGGCTTTGGTTCAAATGTCAAGATCAGGTTTTTGTTTCTCCCAGTGATCTATTTGTTAACATGAAGCAAGCAGTGATTTAACCTTTCCCTACCTCAGTTAACTTCTCTGCAAAATGGGAGGGCTGAAGTGTAATTGCTCAATACTTTCAGAAATGTTGCCATCTTGAGTGTAAGAATGCAGTAAAAGCTACTATCTGTCTTAAACAATATTCATTGAAAAGAAACAGCAGTATTTTTCACCTGGGATTGTCAGAAGATGGAGCAGTCAACATTTATGCGTTTTTACTGTAGCTGTAGAACATAAATGATGACTCACTTATGAACTTTCTTTAAGGACATTTAAGTAGAGACATTACCTGTAAACAAGAGTGGTGATTGTTCTTAATCTGTAGCTATTAAAAAAGTGTAATGAAACAGGTTTTAAAACTCTACCTCCTAATCTGTCTTGCATGGGATCCAGTTCTGTCTTTGGATCCCACAATTTCCATTCAGTCCATTTAGGTTCAGGAATGTTCTTAAAGAAATCTAGCTGCAGGACCGTGACTCTTTTAACATAGGAAATGTATCCACAGGTATAAGGGTTTTTTTAAATCATTATACTCAAGTAGAGTGTCCTTCTGCTTCCAGGCAGTTTCTTCTATTTATCTTTTTTTCTCCTTTCTCAAGGGAAAAGGCATGACTATCGTAGCCTTGGCTGGCCAAGTCCTGATGAATGCCTGAAACTCCGTAGGGTAGAGCTTACAACTGTAGCCAGCACATGGCTTGCTGTTTCTGCTAAAAACATTGAGTAAGTATCTTGTGTATGAACCTTAAATAAGTTACTCTCACAAAGCAAGACAGTTACATGGCCTTCAGTGTGCAGAAACTGAAGATTTTAGTATTTTTTTAAAGTAAGAAAGAACTGCCAGGATTTCCAAAAAGTTTGAAAACATTATGTGGTATTTCATCAATAGACTTGCAAAGAAAAGTGCAAGTGCAGACAGAAGATCCGGTTTCTTTTGCTCCTTGAGCTACTCAAATGAGTTTATGCCAGGTTCTGGGCAATTAACACTTACTTGAGAACTTTATAATGACTCTTCTGTTTTCTTCTCATGACTGATTCAGCTTGTTTTATGACCTTTGCAGCATTACAGAACACATTGATTTTGCCACACAGCTGCAAGAACCAGCCATGGAGCCCCTTTGTAACCCAAATCTACCAGCCAGTATGCATACTTTGGACCATCTGCAAGGTGTCTCTAGTCGGGCCAGCTTGCATTACACTGGAGAAAGTCAACTGAAAGAGGTATGCCAGAGTTGAGGGCTGTCACACCAAAAATGGCTGTACCATGGCAGATTCAAGGCACGTTTAGCTTAGTGCCCTTTCTCCAGAAGTGACCTTTAGTGAGTGAGTGCCGGGATAAAACTGTAAGAACGATGCAAGCCTAAAGCAATATTTTACCAGAATGTTTTCCTTGCTATCTATGATCTGGCCTGAGGGAAATCCTAAAACACTGTTAGTGTGTTTCAATTTATGGCTTTTGATGGATGAATTAGTGAAAGAAATGTCCAACTGAGCATACATAAACTTCTAGCGTTCTTAGTGCCACGGAGTTGTAACAGTGTGATGATACAGATAGTACTAACTCAAGATAGAAAGTGACGTTTAGGTTGGAACAGGTTACAGCGTTTGTAAAAGGCTGGCAAAAAAAGCAACCAACAAGTGAGGGACATCTCTTACCAGGTTCCAACATCTAAGCAATTTTTCTTCCTCTTCCACAGGTGCTACAGAATCTTGGCAAAGACCAGTACTCACCACAGTCGTTAGAGCAAGTTGGTACTCGAATAGCCAAAGCTTTGGAAAAGGTATGTGTAAATGAGAAAAAAGAGAAGTCTGGGCTTACCGCTTATGACTGATGGAGTGGTCAATCCAATCTCAAACCGTGTGTATGAAATCCCAGTCAAGGAATGTCTTAGTAGGTGGACTAGGGATTTGTGTCTATTCGGCATCTGTAATGCCCTCACAGGTATTTTGTTGAGCTATATCCTGTGCTTACATTGTCAAGTGCCTTGCGTATCTCTCTGCTAAAACTTAAGCTTGTCAAATTTCCCAATGTTGCCAGCCCTGTAGTGAGCAGTATTGCTGATTGTTGATACATATTAAACTATTTCAACAGTTCTCAGCCTTCTGCTTTCTTTTTGTGGTACATTAACTTTCCATAAGCTCCAAGTCAAGTTAAGCCATGGCTCAGCTCTCTGGTTTCTCTCCTGACGTACAGCGGTCAGACAGCTGACAGACAGGGGCTTCCCCTCTTCTCTGCCTACTCACTTTTACCTTGTGCAGTGTTGGGCTGAAGTGTCAGATGAGTTCAGGCAGAGGTATGGCACTATGTGCAAGGCTGCACTGCCTTTCTTCCCAGAGAAAGACAAGCTTCCTAGCTAGATTAAGGCTACTAAGGGCCTCAGCAGAGGTCCTTAGGAGGAGATGATTAGCAACATAATTTGCCCAGGATTTACAAGGTATGTAAGGATGCAGGGATTGTTGTTACATGTTCACAGCTAGTGGGGAGGGTATCCCAAGCTACTATAGAAAACAGGGCTCAGCCCCTAGGTACCCCTAGCCTATTGTACCAAAAGCCGTCTGAGGAACTTACCATGCTTTGAAACTAAAGCCAGTATAACTTTGTCATTCGCAGAAGGTAAAAATGTTACTCTTGTGCTCATGTTACAAGGCTTCCTTTCTTTTCACTTTAGAGGTATACTAACTTTTTCTCTTACATGCTACAGTTCCCCCTGCACCCAGCAAGCTTTATTGAAATAAGCTGAAAACTTAGCGCTGAGACCAGAAACAGAATTCTCAGTAAGGCTATCTGTGTTGAAAATAAAATGCAGTTCTTCTACCAGTCTCATTCAGTGTTCACAAGAGCTAATCAAACAAATCAAGATGGCTCCTTATCTAATTGCATCTGTGAACATAAACATTCATTTACTGTATCTGAGTCCACAGAATGCAAGCACATAGTATTTTCCTTTCTAACACATGACGTGGGAGTCAGCCAGCTAGAGGCACCACATTTAATCAGCTAGGCTTGTCAGGCTTCTGCTTGGAGCTGCATCTCAGAGCATCCTTTCTCTTTCCAGTGACTACAGAGAGCCCACAAGTCCAATCAGCTGACTTAGCTAAATTTTTTGCTTTATGTTTGGTAATGTGTATACACATCTAGATGCTGAGCATCAGACAGCTTGTTAGAAGCTGTTGTGGCTGCTGAAACTGTTGTCGCTGTTTAAAGCTATTTAGCTGCTATGCCTTTCTTAAGAAAATGACGTTGCGTTTGGAATTTGCATTTCATTTGGCAATCTCATTTACCTGGCTATTGCATGTATGCCGTTGGATAAGAAACTTTTTGCTGCTTTGAAATAGTTTAATGCTATTTTTAAGTGTAACAATCTCTACGTCAATATATCAAAAAAATTGGAAGAGTGAAAGAAAGGAAGACTGTTCACTATAGGTGTTCACATGACTGGTTTTTGTGTTCTTCTTTTGCCAGAATCAGACTTCATGGGTCCTCTCTAGCATGGCAGCCCTTTACTGGAGGGTAAAAGGCCAAGGAAAGAAGGCAATTGACTGCTTACGGCAAGCATTGCACTATGCACCCCATCACATGAAGGTGTGTACCATGTGCCCACTACTCAGATGAAATAATGTTTTGCTTGTCACAGTAGAGCTTTTGCAGACTATTGTTAAGGCCAGCACTGTGTGTATATAGTGTCTATAATACATTAGGTATTAGCCAGTTGTGGTGAGACCTCAAGACTTTTACCGCGTTTAGTGTGGACTGTCTCTTTTTAAAAAAATAACAATTGAAAAAAAGACAACTGCAAAAGAGATTCACTGGAATTTCCTGCAGTTCAGTGGGTTTGACACGTCTCTGGGCGATGCAGGCTTGAACTTCCTCTTGTTGTATAGGACTTCGAATCTTCATCAGCCTTTGCCTGGACAAGTCTTTTAACCTAAAGTGTGGAGTGTATCTTCTGCTTGTGCTTTTAAAGAGGGGAGGAGGTGATATCTAAAAGGATAACATAAATGCTTAGATCTTAAGTTTGGGCTGTCAATGGCAGCTGGGCACTAGCGCCTAACTTTCTGCAGCAGATCCGTGCTTTACTCCAAAAAAAGGCAGTACTTTGGACATAATCTTCTGTTTAGCATTTCAGTTGACTAGAGTGCTTTGTAGCCTTCACCTTGCCTCATGGTATGCTGAGCCTTATAATGTCTATTCTTATACACCAAGACCCCCCTTGCAAACTGGTAAATGCAATATAGGCTCCTCACTTAACATTGCAGATTTCACTATGGGACCCGAGCAACAAATTGTGCAAAATGTGTACTCCTTTTTGAATCTTGGTCTTAATCCTTTTCTGAAAACAAAGAGATGAAGTATTTTACACTCTCTAGGATATTATTGGGAGGCTTTAGCCATTAACAGTAGAAATGCCGTAACTCGGAAATGCCCGTCCTATGTATCTATGTCCCCTCTAATTCTGTCTTTTTGCACTTGTCCTTTTAAAACATGGTTGGAACCAAGATCTAACGCAACAAGTTCTTGTTTATGTATTTCTTGTATCTGTCTTTTTGTGTAACTGGGAATGGTTCCTCAGAAATGGAGCCCTTAGCTGTGTGACTTGTAAGGGTCAGCGTAGGGATTGGAAACTACAATTTGGCAAGATTATGGTGTAGTAGTGCTGTTTTCTAGAAATGTGATAAAATGTTGCTTGGGACTGGCTGTCTGAATTTGTGTGTTGTTTTTGTCCTCCATCCTGAAGCTGCCTCCAGAGAAAACTGTGCGTCTTGTTTGTAAAGATACAGCTGGAACTTGAACTCGGAGAGAGTTAGCACTGAATTAACAGCTATTCAGTATTTTGTTTTATCCTCCTCTTTGGTTTTAAGCGCTCTGGCTACTTTCTCTTGCCTTTTCTCATGTAAATAAAAGGTAATTTCCTGTGGGCTGCTTTTGTGATTCTCACTTCCATAATGTCTGCTTTGCAAACATGAATGACATACCTACCAAAGGTACTCCTTGCCTTGTGGAGGTCAAGGAGGCAGGGATCAAATACATCCAGAATTTTTTTATTGTCCTGTTGAGGGCACCTAAGACTTGTTACTAAGTAGCATTTTGTCCTTTGAAGGTGCAAAGCCCAGCTCCTGGAGAATCTATTATGGCTGTCGGGGCTCAACAGTTTTGTCAGTCAGACAAGGTCACAGTCTGGAAATCCAGGAAATGAAAACCATACCATCAGTGACTAGCTGAGAAAATTTTATTTATAGCTGTTATCCAACGTCATATAGGAATTCTGTGGCCGAGGCAGGAAATAAAAATGCATCAGTTGCACTAATGGTTAGGCACTTTTTTTCACTTCTGTGCTGTCCCCTTTTGTTCATATTCCTTCCCCTTTTATGTAAAAGTTGAAGGAGGATGGTCAGACAAAACAGTTTTTCTTGTCTCTGAGAATGCATCTCATCTTCAGGGAGAAAACTAGTGCAAGAGCATCTTAAAAAATAAATGTACATACTAGGACACTTAAGTGAGTTAATTTTTGAGTTGTTTGTCTGTGCAATAGTAGCGTTTGCCACTGTTGTGAGCAGATGTGTGTATGTGAGGTTTTTTTGGTTTTAACTCTGGTCCAAATGCCCTTTTATAGTAAAATAGGTCTGGCTAATCACTTTCAAAGTCACCACCACATCGTGAGTGAAGTGGGTGGTAACCAAGTGAGAGTGGCCAGGTAATGAAGTCTTCTGTTTGCCGTGCTGATTCTGAGACAGTTTCAATGGAAAGGACCTCACTGTTTGTCACTTGCTCTTCTCTTTCAGGATGTACCACTAATAAGCCTAGCAAACATCTTCCACAATGCAAAACTCTGGAATGATGCCATCATTGTAGCTACCATGGCAGTGGAAATAGCGCCACACTTTGTGGTTAATCATTTCACACTGGCAAATGTCTACGTAGCAATGGTGAGTGTGCCATCACCCAGTTATGTCTGTCTTTGGTACAGTGTATATATATGTATTTAAAGATCTTATTCTCACAAATAATTTTGAAGGAGGAGCATTCAAGAAGTTGGGGTAGTATCAACAAGGAAAGAGTTTTGGCATTCAAAAAATATTCGATTACTCATTTTACTCTTATTACCTATTTAGTACTTGAAGGCCAACACTTTTATAAGCTGGCTTCAGAATGCTGTCTGCAAAGCTTTGTTAAGACAGTAGCAAACAATTGGTAATTTGGGTCGGCTACCCGTCTAAACACAGGGTATTTTTATAATACTGGAAAATTAATGATGAATTCTGTCTCAATCCTGAAGAGCTAAGCTTAGCGTAATAAATGAAATCCAGTTCACAATTGTGGTGAACAAACACAAGGGAATTTTAATTTCAGTATCTGGATTATCAACACCCAAAATAATTTACAGATTAAACTCAAATTTCTTCATACTGTCTATATATTCTAATCTGCAATTTAGCTTTCAGTGCTTAGTCTGAACACAAAACATTCATTCCTTTTATCTTATTAATGCTGGATTGGTTCTTGCTTGTTTCATCTTTAACAGCACTGGTATATTTGAAGGGTAGAAGAGGCACTGTTAAACCGAGACATAGTTGATATATATGTCTGCGTCAAAAGTATTTTCAATTACACGTTACTATGTATCCGTACCAGTTTTCATCACTTGTCATAGATTTGTCCTTAATGTTTTGCTCCTGTGGTTGAGGGGATCGCAGGGCAAGTTGAGCAGGTAATCATGTATTATGACTATCAGGGTTGAGTTGAAATGCACAGTGCTGTCAAACGCACAATGGAAACAAACTGAAGAAAGGCATGACTTTGTTCTATTAAGGTATTACTTCTGACAATTGTTTGAAAGAAATGAAGTACAAGTTTGACGCTTGAGTTGCCAGTGTCTTTCTAAAGTTAGCACAGTGCCTAAGGATAACTTCATTCTCCCTGGATCTCAGGGATTTGTCAATGAAGCCCCATATTCATTATAAGAAATGACCGTAGCAACAGGACAGAATTTATCTTCTGGATCAAATTATACTAACATAAAGCCAAGTTAGTTTGTTTATGTCGTATTTAACCTGCTGTATTTGACAACTGACTGACCAACAGGTTGTAGAGGATGTCATGCTAATTAATAGTAGAGCATTATAGAGACCAACATCCCTTTATGTACAAAATTTTTCCTCTTTGTAAGGCAACTTACTGCAAGAGGTGGCCGTGTTAAGGCCTGAGAACTTTGGATGGATGTTATAGAAACTATGGGTGTGGGAATATAAAGGAAAATCAAAATAACATCAGATCACAGAAAATATAAATGATTGCATCTAAAAATGGAAAAATCTGATTCTTGTTTTCATTGCTGTTTTTCAGTGCTCCTACAAACTAATAGGGGATTTTCTGTGAAATTCCTGTTGAAACTGTTTAAAATACATTTTTTTTAAAAATCAAGAATTTACAACTCACATTGATCTAGTTAGTGTTTATAATGTGGCTAGAAATTATTATTATCTCTACTGTACAAATAAAGTTACTGAGAAAAGGAACTTAAGACAGCAAAAACAGTATTGGAAGTGACTGAAAACCCCAGAATGTTTTGGATCTTTTCTCCTCTTGTTTTTCCTCTAATACACTATTGGATGTTGGCATGCTTTCCTAGTTAATAAAAAAGTGGGGTGGCATAGGTAATTAGATTTCAGCTATATAAAAATAGACTTTATTTCAGCATGAATGCTTCTTACTACCATTCTGGAGTCCAGCTTATCAGTTAAAATACTGTATGCTTTTTAAGTTTTGGGGATGTTTTGTTTTTACTTTATTTACTTTGGGTAATCTTTTAAAAAATAATTTCAAGTTGTTTCTAAAAATGTCAGCTTTTCAGCAATTGACGTTTTCACATTGTCCAAGACTTTAAAGCTTTCATCTATGTAAATTCTGACTGAAATCTGTTTTTAAAAGTTAGTTTTACAGCAAGAATGAAAAGATCCACTATTAAAAGGAAAAGGTGAGACCATTGGTCAATAATGCTCAGCAGTGATTTGATTCGCTTCCATGGATTATGCAGAATTGAGTCATTAGCCCAAGAAGATAACAGAGTTATTTGGGGAGAGGGAATAAAAAAATCCTAAAGCACAAGGACCGGTTTGGTTACTTTTGCGCATACTATACTACTCAACTACTTGGGACAGGAAAGTCATAGAAAATGTGTTTAGTGTTTTTTAGACTCTGACTCTGGAATCTTCTCTCTTTCTTTACAGGAAGAGTTTGAAAAGGCGATGAAATGGTATGAGTCAACACTAAAACTTCAGCCGGAGTTTGCCCCAGCAAAGAATCGAATCCGCACCATTCAGTGTCATTTACTTATGAAAAAGGAGCGACGGTCTCCTTAGAGATCAGCATCTTTCTCTTTTTTAAAAAATGTCATTATTCTCTATTCTGCTTTTAAGTGTGCTAAGATAAATTGATGAATCAAAATTTTTAACAAGACTTTAAAAAAGAGATGGGATTTGGATCAAGGGTTCTTTATTTTTTTTCCTCAAATATAGGAGCATCTTTGGAAAATATATTTCACAGACCATAATTTTAAAACATCCGTGTAAATATTAAACCGAGAAACTTCCATGAATCCA
This sequence comes from Charadrius vociferus, assembly GCF_000708025.1. NCBI lineage: Eukaryota > Metazoa > Chordata > Aves > Charadriiformes > Charadriidae > Charadrius > Charadrius vociferus. The sequence continues at coordinate 730,780 of NW_009647046.1, forward strand.
TGACCACCTGTACCAGGACCCAGGCACTGTTAGTTTTTCCTTTATGCTCAGATTGGCAGCATCCAAAATAACTTGCTTCATGTCTTATAATCTAAGTCAATGGAAATGCAAAGCACACACCCGTACCAAATAGTAAGAAGAGATAATCAGCAATTCATCCATGTGAAACTCATGCTTTGGCCAGTCTTGTTCACTCCATACCACATTACCTGCTTTTTTGGAAGGAGAGGGACAGGATTTTAAATGTTCATAAAAAACATTAGGAACATCAAGCATTTTTGGAATTCTTTATTTCTGTTGGGGGATGAGGAGGAAATGAGGAGGAGGGAACAGCAGGACACTAAAGTCAAAGTGTTTTTTAATCTTACTTGCAGGAAAAAAAATGGTAATAATCCCAATAAGATGTTTTTATATTTGTCTCTATATTCATAGCCCTCTGCCTCCCTGAGTGGTTGATTTACTAATTCTTTGTTCACTGTATTTCTAGCCATTTCAGAATAAGGTGCAAGTTTATGCTCATTCTGAGCCATACTTCAGCTGCTGAGGAGGAGGAGGGAGGCGGTGTCAAGGTATCATCAGAAAATAAGTCAGGTGGAAGACTTCCAAATCAGTTCTCTTTGTTTGGTGGAGGACATGATTCTCCAGACATCATTGTTGAATCAACAAGGGCACATATTTGAAATAAAATAAGTTGTTTATGAACAAATCACGGCTTCTCCTCTAATGTGTATGTCATGCGCCGTTTGCGAGAGTCTAGGCTTGGGGAGCTACAGCCTTTCCTCAGGAGCAGATAGAGCTGGGAGGCAGGAAAGCCTTTAACACTCCTGATTAGACAATAATTTTCTGCATATCTATGGAAAATTCCCTGCACGTCTGTGCCTGACTCCTTTTCCATGGCAGAAAGAAATAAGGGAAAGTTAACTAAATCAGCTGTCTGTCATGTAACCTACCCTCCAGCTTTTAGTGCTAAACATACTGCTTAGTGATTCTTTTTAAAGGACTAACAATGTTTATGGACTTACTCTTTTTTTTCTCAATCTTTTTCCTCTTTCAGTGATGGCAGTGTGGAAAACTGACATCAATGTGATTTTTTTTAATACTGTAACATTTTACTTCATAAAAGGATCCCTGAATATTTTTATATATACTTGAAGATGAGCAGTTCTAAGGCAAATATTACCTCTGTTTTATTGCAGGTAATTTTTGTTCATCTAGAAAGCCTGACAAGAGGTATCAGCAAGTGCTACTGTTGGGTAGATTTTTATTAAAAATGGATGAATATGTTAATTTTTTTGTCAACAGAGCCAACAGCATATCAAATTTTATTCCCTTCCCAAGGCTACTTGAAGGCTGGATGTTGTTGACTGGAGACAGGCATAGCTGTATCTGTATAAACTCCAAGAGTTAATCACTTTCGGGAAGATCTGTTAAACCACCGCTGGGATCACAGGCTGGGATAATGAATTACAGAGATTTCTGACATAGAGATGTGAGAGGGGCAACCAGTAAGGCAGGTACAAGTAAATGGAAAAAAGTTCCATTCGAGCTAGAAAAAAGTTAGAGCAAAGGCTTTTCCTTGAACTAAAGCAATGTGCAGAGAGGCTGCTTTTATTCACTTTCATTAACTGATCTGCTTTACTTTCATACTGGTTGATAAATACTTGGGAGCCACTTAAATATATTTGGTAAATCTCCCGTTTTATGTGCTAGCTTTAAAATGCAATATGCAAAAAGCTTCTCTTGGTACAGGGGATCTGTGTTACTACTTGGTTTCCTAATGTGTCATAGTCAAATCAAGTGATTGCCACCTGCTGAAATCTTTTTCTACTGCATCTGTCTCACTGATGATAGGAGATGTCAGTATTTAAGTGAAGAGTAAGGCTGGTCCTTAAGAACCTGAAGCAGCAATATGTGGAGCATAGGTGGTCATCCTTGGGTTTGACAAAAGGTGGAATTAAAATTGACCTTTTCTGGATTAGCAAGGAATATGCTTATAGACAGCACTGATGGGCACTTAAAATCAGCCATTAGTACTCATGTTAGTTTACAACTTTCTTACTGCAGTATTTGTTTATTTTTTATTAAGAAATGCAGTAAGGTGTACTGTAAACCAACATCATACAAAAGGCAGGAACACCAAGTTTTGTGTGCGTGACGATACCATACATTGGCATTGCCACCAAGGAGATAGCAGGCTATTGTTCTTCTTGCTCTGTGCTTCCAGAAAACCTTCACCTTATAAATGATTCTTGAAAACTGCAGTAGTCTGACTTCATATGTATTTTTGTCTTAATCTTGTTTAAGTACTTTAAAGGAATGTGTACTGCCTTACTCTCGTAAAATTGGTACGTACAGCTGTTCATCTGCTACTTGGCTACTGTATGCTGTATCTGCCATATGACTAATTTCGAAATAGTCCATGCTTCCCCCTTAACTGTATTTTCGGAAATTTTAGGTAATTTCTCTTAAGTCTACTGCTAAAGCAGTACATAATACTGAAGCAGGGAAGCAAAAAGATCTACTCAAGCATACACTTGCCTGAACACTAGCAACAGAGTGTGTGTCTTAAAGATTTCACCCATTGATGAATCTGCTGGGGAGTGCTGACTCCCGCCCTTGGAGAAGGTAAATGGAAGACTCTCATTTCTCATTTCCATGTCTTCAGCCCTCCTGTATAAATGCAAAGAATGGTGGTTTTGAGTGGTTTGTCTGTGTTCAAATGTTAGTCAAAGAAAAGCCAATTATGCTGATCTTACGAACAGAAGACAAGTTAGGCAGCATGTTGAAAGTGAAGCCAGTGAATTTTACGGAGCAAAGGTGCAATTCTCTGCAGGATGAGCTAGCTATTTAAGGATGACATTCATCTCCTTCCATTTAAGCTATTTTAAAATAAGCTAAGGTAGTTGTCTAGGCTCTATCTTCAGTAAATGGAAACGATCATTATCTTGAGAGGGTGATCCACCCTCGCTGTTGTAGAGCGTGACAAATTGTCTCTTCGAGCTGCCTGTTCCTTTCCATTGACTGTTGAGGTACCTTTGACCAACTGAACTTCAATATGATTTCTAATAACGAGACTTAGTAACTCATTTCATATTGACTGGCTATGCTAAACATGTCACCAAAGTCGTCTAGTTTAGGGATGACATAACTGTAGGTAAATGGCAAAATCCTCTCTTCTCCAAAAAAGTTTTTTCCTCTGTTGTTTTCAGAGCGTACCCAGAAATGAAGTACAGGTGGGAAAAAAGTCTCAATTTTTTTGCAGATAGCATCATGCTCCTGACATCCAGGGGCTTTTGAGGGCAAAACCTACGGGAAGAGAATCAGATACTTCTATTTATGGAGTCGTGGTTTTGATTCACCGTTGATGGCATAGTTGCACTAGTCAGGACTGCACTGATGCCATAGAAAAAAGGAAAACCCAAAATACCAAGTTAGCACCCAACGTGACCATAGCATCACATTCAAACAACAGCTTTTACAATGCAATGGAGACTGGGATCTTGATTTCCATCACCTGTGGACACCTTGCATCACCTATGATGGCCAACTTTTGTAACAGACTGAAAATATTAATCGGGAAAGTTTTCTGATGGAGGTTAGAACCTTTCCCCACTCTCTAACCCTCCCTCCTTCCCTTTTACAGGAAAAAGATTAAAAAGAAAAAAAAAACCCACAACACATAACCCCTCCCTAACAAATGTCTGATATAGACAAAGATGCTATATTAGCTCTGTTTCAGTATTGTGATGCTTTTGCTTCTTGCAATTCTCAGGAGCTGCCATGAACTTCTCTGGCTCCTGGGTTTAGACCTGCTTCATGAATAGTAACATTCGTACCCTTGTCGCTGTCCTCCTGTATGACTTTAGGCAAGGCATTTCCCCTCCTTCCTGTACCTCTCTTCCTCCCACACGCTGTCTGATGTCTTTTTAGAACATATGGGGGCTTTTGGAGCTGGAATCATTGCTGTTTATGTCTTCGTATGAGAAACAGTTGTAGTGCCAGAGAATACAAACAGTAGCAACACAAATTAAAAACAACTGTGTGGAGAACCTATGAAGTGGGGAGTAGGAAGAGTTTAATAGTCTCTGTATCAGCACTGAAAGAGTGAAAACGCTTTAGAAGAACTTCCCTTGGCATTCAGAAAAAAATGCATGTTCCTCTTCTCCAGAGCTACTGAATGTTGCGTGGCAGGTTCAGGGTGGTCCTGTCTCAAGCATTACTTCGAGGTGTCCTTCTGCAGTGCTGCAGGTTGCCTTGATTTCTTAGAGGACCAGCTGGCCATGTTTGGGTCAACAAGACTCTCTTGAAAGAAATGTCCCCAAAGAGTAAGCTTTGTCATGTGTGGGGTTGCTTTTGTTGATTTTTTTTTTTTTCCTCTTAATTTGCTGAATGTACTCAAGTGTGCGTCAGTATTGAGTCAAACAAAGCAAATGGGTCTACGAACACTGAGGCTCATGAAGCTTTCGTGTCAATTTGTGGTCTTCTTGCTGAAGTCTGATGGCTGGTCACCTGTGAGAGCCAACAGAAGGTTGTCCTGCAAATGACTACCAGGAAAGGACAGGCAGTGAGCTTAAAGGCAATTTATTTTTATTATTAATTTTAGGGAATCTGCACAAGAGTGATACAACCTACATTCCATACATACAATGTTAAGAAAGTGAAAGTCTGAATTAAGTGAGAGGGTTCTCATACATTAAGCTTTTCTCATTTTTAAGTATTGAAATGCTCAGGATTGATTAGGAACAGTGTTTTGATAAGGCTGACTGCTTAAAAAAGCAGCTCCAAGTAGTTGATTTTTTATTAGTCTTTTAAACCTAATGATCTGCTTCTGGGTTCCACAGCAAAAATAATAGTTACTGAGTTCAGTAGTCGCAGAGGAGGTGCAATGACAGTGCCACAGAAGGAACAGTTTCAAATGCAGGTAAGCGTGAGTTAGATTTGTGCTATTTTTAATCTGGGAGGATTGTCTTAATGTAGGTGTTTTGATTTGTTGAGGTTTTTTTCTTTAATCAAGTTTCAGGCTGCTCCTTCCATGTTCAATCCCTCAGAATCGCGTTATTACCAGTCTAACAGAGTTTTGCTATTTATATTTATTTGTGCCCACAGCATGCCAGATGTTCCAAAGAAGAGCCAATCTCTGCTCTGAAGGGTGTAGAGCCCCAGACATTGTCCCACAGTAGACTTTCAGTTTGTCTGTGGAGCTCCTTCCGTGGCCAGGGATCAAACAGCTGTTCAGCCAAACCTTCTGGCTCCAGTCCTTCCACAGTAACACCACTGCTGGTTTTAAAATCCGCGCAATCCGCATTTCTCTGAGAAGACAGTACTCTGCCAAATCAAGCAGTCATCATTCTAGTACAATTTAATAGAAAACTTTCAAGCTGAAGGTTTTAACTGTTCTTTTTTATCTAAACCCAATCTTGTCTTCTCTCTATAATTGTCTAATTCTACTGTTGTATTTTTTAAAAAATAATTACTACCCAGAGCTGCAGGTGTTACAGATTACGGTATGATAGCACCAGCTACCGCTATGTCTTATGCGTGCCCTTTGCTGTACCCCGCCTTGTGATCCATGTGCTGAGGAGCAAAGAAGTCATATTTAAAAGTCATTAAGAGACACTAATTTGTGGGCAGATGCAATCCAAACAAAATAAATGGATGGAGGAAGCCCAGATGAACCCGGTTTTATCCAACTGCCATGCTAGGAGCTAAGGTAGGAAACCATGTTCTCTGGGAACAGGGAAAAGAAACTAGACTTTAGTGGTGAGACACTTGGAGAAGGAAGAGAAAGCTCCAGGTAAGAGTGAGGAAGCCAGAGGTCCTGCTTTTGTAGCATCAGCTACAGATAAAAAGGGCAAAGAGGTGGCCTGAGTGGATGGTTTCTTCTGGTTGTCTGGAAAAGTCAGAGAAGGAGGACATCTGAGAAGCTGTGAGTTGATGCTGCAGAATGGTTGCAGACACTGGGTCACCTGCTATTGACACGCAGTCCTCTGCATGCTCAGATGTGCCGTATGCCCTTGTAGTCTTTGGAGGACAAAAGCGGCTCAGCCTCCCCAGCCAGCGCACGCGCCGAGGGACGAGCATAAGCACAGAAACATCCCCCAGATGACGGGACGGTAGCTCCCAGAGCATCCTCCCAGCTCTCAGTGCCAGGGGAGGTCCCTGAGCCTGGGGCCGTGTGCCTGAGAGCGCTCTGCTCTGCCCAACCCCGTGGTGCAGTGGCATCCCTCCCTTTGAACATGGTTGTTTAATACTACAGAGTTTTCTCCCATGACTTTGTCGGTTCATTTTCTAAATTGTAGACATTTTAGCATCCATGGTCACCTCTGGCAGGGAGTTCCAGGGTTCAGTTTGTTTTCCAGTGAAGAAGCATCTGTTTTGAACCTGCTAGTTTCATGTGATCCTCCCTACTTCTTGTATTAGAAAAGACATATATATATATATATTTATAAGGAGACTGTTCGGCATCTGTAATCTGCTTTTTTTCCAACTTTTCCACCTGAATTGCAAATACTGCTGGAAAAGAAAGGTCACGATGCGATTCGGGTAACTGAGGTGTTAACACTGGGGCAGCCAATCTGCAGCCCACACACCAGATGCATCTTCTGTCCCACTCACTCTCGCCCTTTTTACGGGGGGCCCTGCAGGTGCAGTGAGGTCCATGTCTTTTTGCATGGCACAGGGATGTGCCTGCGTGCGGGGCCATCTAAGGAAGAGTTTTCTACGCAAGCGGATGGCATGATGGCGTGCGTGTATGTCCCTAAACATGAACGGATGCCCACATTCACATAACAAAACGTACATAACGTGGCTTCCCAGGTTACAGAAACAGGACCGATCAGCTGATGATCTTGCATCTGGCCATACAAGCACAGTGGGGTCACCAACAAATGCTTTTTGAAAGACTTCGTACGAGACGGCATTGTCTGCCCTACCACACCAACGTCTTTGCGTGCCAGCATATGGATGCATCCGTGTACCACTATGAGAAACGACCCTGTGGTTGATTGTGACCACGGGGTATAAAATAAATCACCGATTCAGTCACTGAGCTGGTTCTTTTAACTATTAGACTGCCATAATGAAAATTGGTACTAAAACCTTTGTAATCTGTGCATTACCTGTTGATTACAGTAGTGCCTTATGGTCTTTTTTCAGTAAACTGAGAGAGGTGAATTGAATGATCTTCCAAACCCTAATTAATTAATTCCTGACTGTCATCATAGGGCAATTTTAATTAATTGGAGCAGCGTGGTCAGCACATCACATTGCAAGAGCTCTGCAAGGGTTCTTATCCTCATCACTGTAGGTTTACATGGGCCTTCCTTTAAATTTCTATGGTGACACCCCCATTGCACCCGTATAGAACAGCCGTCCTTAGCAGAAGCATCGCTAAAAGCTCTTAAACAATTGGGTGGCTACAACCTGACTGAAGTCCTCTCCAGCTGAGGCGGGAAGGATGGCATTTCCTCAGGAGCAGATCAGATCAGCGCAGCACTGATTCTGGTATCCTGACAAAGAGCTCGGTGTCCCCTTTCATAAACAGGGTATTTTGTGCTTTTAGAAAACCAGAGTGTTTCTTATGAGCCACTTTCCCCTAAAACATTTCAAAGATATTTTGACCAGAGGAACAACCAATTGGGCATATTTTAATGTACGTAAGGCTTTTTTTTCTTCGACTGGAGCACCTGCAAGAGAAGAAAGGAGAAAAAAAAAAAAAAGCCTGGGTGGGAGTTTCCTTAGAAACTCTTGAGAAGAGAAGCCAGGACAAACCCCTTCAACCTTCCTCAGTACTCGGTGGAGGAGTAGAGCCTGCCCGTCAGCTATGTGAATCCAGGGACAGGGCTTTTATTTTCTGTCCATCTTTTTATTTATTGGCTTAGCCCTGAGCTGCTTTGTGGTTTTGCTTTTTTTTCTTTTCTGAGTGACTGAGTGGTGGTTGTAGTTCCTTCAGTTTGGATACCATGCCCTAGCCTATCAGCGTATCAGGTTACCGCAATTCACCTGTTCAACATACAACCCTTCAAGTTAGTGAAAAAGAACACGACTTTCTAATATTGTCAGCATGGCACTAGGAAGTTTGAGAGGGGAATGAGAAGTGTGGAGGAATTCATAATATTAGTTAAAAAGTTGATATTTAGTAGAACGAACAACAAGAGCACAGCGGATAAGTTGGAAACTAATACATCCCTGTGATTCTTTCACTTCAAGGTGCCACCAGCAACCCTTGACTACCATCTCCTCCCCTTCCTTGCACACTACTCCTGAGGTCTGCAGCAAAATAGATCCTGGCTGGCACAGCTTGGTTTTGGGGTGACTAGCAATGAGTGTTACTCTTTTTTTTATTTATTTATTTTTAATCCTGCCAGAATCCTCCTTTACTCGCAGTGAAGTGGCTTCTCGGGGCTGTGGTGACCAGCTTTAGCTCCCAGGCACACACATTTCTCTGCCCCCCACTTCATCCATGTGGCACAGCCCGGCCACCCCTGCCAGCACCACTGCCAGCTCTGGGCAAATGAGGTGACAGTGAAGGTCGAAGGAAGATGGGGCTCTGGAAAGAAACCAGGCAGTGGCAGCTGCCAGCATCTAAGTGCTTCCCCTGTTCCTTACCGTCTCCTCCAGCCTCTTAGAGCTGCTGTGTGGGAGGAAAGAGCAGCACCAGCAGCTGGAGGAAGGTGGGAGGAGTGGGAGGAAGAAGAGGGAAGAGCACCTGGGGGCTGAGAGCCAGCCTCGCTGTCTGCTCCCTTTTGCAGCCCCCTCCAGCTGTGCTCTTGTCACCCGCCTAGTAGCCGAAGGGGCTGAGGAACAGGTAGTGGTGTGAGCAGTGGCTTGTGGGGTGATCCTCCCCACCTCCCTCACCCTTACCGTGTTTCTGCCTTTCTCCATGCCAGGAAAAGAGCCATTGCTGATACCGAACCACTCCAGCACTATCATTGCCTTATTCCCTGTATCTCTAAGTTAATGAATGGGCAGCTGAAGCAAAGATGAGAAGTGCCCAAAGACAAAATTATTATTGCCTCCTCTCCGGGCATATTTGGACTTGGATTGATGGTCCGTCCAACTAGGAGCAGGTAAGAATTGTCCTATCCCAGTACACCTGTCCTATCCCACAGACTGTCCCAGTATCTTCCCTGGGGAACCCATGCCATGCAAGACCCTCACAGCTCAGTGCCAGTCTGGGAACACCAGGTTTCCCGAGCTGCAGTCGTGTCCCCTGTCCCCCTCCTCTGCCACTGCAGTCTTGGTCTCCACTGACTCCTGTTCCCCAGGCCCCAGTTTTTGCCCTGCCTGTCTTTGTGTGCCAGCTTTGGCCCAGTGACTCCCCGCTAGTGCAGTTTTGTGCCTACACCCCCGCAGGGCTGGAGCCCCCCCCCCCCCGATACCCACACAGTCCCCTCTCTGCCCACCCAAGGGGTCCCTGGGTTGAGCCTCTCACTGCTGATTCATGGCAACTGTCCTTCCCCTGTATTTCTTTCCCGGTCGGGCTTTGCCAGTGGGACATTTCCCACTGGGGCAACGCGGCGACGGTCACGCTAACTCCCCAGTACCCCCAGCTTCGGGGTAAACCCACACCCTGGGCAGGAGCCTTTCATGCTGGG
>NW_009647046.1:741563-773016 GCF_000708025.1 Charadrius vociferus
CGTCGCTCCCCCGCAGGGCCCCGGGCGGCTCTGAGGGCGCCTTCCCTCCCGCCCACGCCGTCTGGAAACCGGGGGCTCTCTAAGGCGAGGGATGCGGGACCCGGGGTGCCGGGGGTGGAAACACGGAGGCGGTGCGGTGTTAGCGGCGATTCCTCCCGGGCAGGCGGTGTCCGGCACTGTATTTCTGAGGGGTTTACCCACTTCAGCTTTAGATACCGCAAGAGAAAGGCGTGCCCAGCGGGAGATTTCTCCTGGCCATCCTCGCAGCCCACCGAAACGCTCCTTTGTGCAGGCTCACGCCGGTCCGCCCTTCGGGCTGCGTGGTGCAGTTGCCTCGCCTTTCACTGTGGGTTGTTATTTTGGCCCAAACCTTAGTCACAGCTGGGCTAATCTATATGTGTTTCACGAATTTCACGATCTTCCCTTTCAAGTTGACCCTCCTTAGCTCCATTACCAGATCAGTCCCTCACCTCTGCGTGCCCTCCAGCTCCTCACACCAGCCTCCCTCCCCAGAGCTCAGGGGACAGCCTGTTTGCAGGGAGTTCCCTGTTCACCTTTCCTGCCTCCAGAGGAGGCAGAGGCATTATCCAGCATCGCATCTGTCCTGAAATGTCTGTAATTCAGACCAGAAGCCACCTCGGGCTCTGTCAGCTTCCAGCCTTCCGGGCTGGATTCATACTGTGAGAACAATGACGCCACTTTCTTCCAAACCGATTTAAATTCAGTCAAAAATCCAACAGAAGAGTCACGCTCAGGGCTGGGCTTGGCTCAGGTCCTGGGAGGGAAACATCGGGGCTTCTCATCTGTTGGTCACCAGTCCCGCTGAGACAGGTGACGGCTGCCTGTTTGGAGATCTAGAGGGCCAGAGCTGGAGAAGTGGTGCAAGCATCCCCACCTCAAGTCCCACCACCATTTAATAGTCCTGGCTCAGACCCCTGGAAGGTGATGGGAGGTGAACGGGGATTTTGCCCCTGCAGGGTGTGGCACAGGCACCAAAGGCTGAAGTACACAAGCCATGGCCACAGTGGGGACTTGTCCTGCCTGTGTCTACAATGTTCTTTAGTGTCTTAGGATACGTAGGGGACTGCGGTCTACAGGGCTTTCAGTCTGCCCCCCATTTGCCAGCTTGAAATGCTCTTTAAAATGTATTAAAAAAAAAAAAAATCCAAACACTATTAAATGCAAAGAAATCATGAAAAACAACAAGGAACAAAAGCTCTCAATCCTAGCTGAGCACTGCACAGACAGGAACCTGCTCTGACGTACATGAGCACCCCATAGGGATTAACTCTCTCCTGCCCAACAAAGCCAGCCTTCTAGTTTCTACTTTGCAGCACATTTTGTGTGCTATAAATGTATTTAATCTAGCCAGATAGGGAGATTAAAAGGTACAGGCTTAGTACCTATCTGCAGTTGCCTCCACCCAAAAAAACCTCCACAACCCCGGTCCAGGATTTTTCTGCCTATATGACAGATCCAAAGAAATTTCCCTTGTGAAGCAGGCACAAGAAATAGGCAGTAGAAGTCTAAAGCAAAACGAAAAGGAGAAGATCTTGGAGTCATTTTCCCCTTTGCTTTCCTGTAGTAAATATGCAGAAGGGAGGCTATTGCATGTCTATGACCAACCAGTTAATATTTTGCTACCCTCACCACTTAATTGGGATTCCTAAAGCCCTTTGCAACCACTGCTTCATTCAGTCTCAGGTACCCCCATTTAAGAGACAGCTGGTGTTATTAACCCCCCTTATACAAAGAGGGGCAATGAGACAGAGGGGGGACTTGTGTAAAGCCACCTTACAGGCAGCACCTGGAACACAAATCAGAAGGTGGGATTCTCAGTTTTGACTTTAACCTTCGAGTCAGGTTTCCTCCCTTTCCCGAACCTGCAGTGCCAGACCACTGCAGTACCAAATGTGCAACAACATCCTCCATCTTCTTGCCATCTTTGGTACCATGTCGGAGCAGAATGACATGGAGCCTGCAAGCCTCCAGACCCTCGCCTGCCTTTCTAGGAGACTGCCGTTTAGAAAACTGGACTAGGAGATTCATGCTTTTGGCTATCTGCATTTCTGTAATGGAGCATCATCGCTGAGGAGGGAATTACACAGAAACAACTTGCTTCAGGTACTGTGTCACTGCATCTGTCCCATGTTTAAGCACAGTGAGAAGGTCTGATGTTTTTCCTGATGTTTTTCCTGATGTACCACATGCTCCTATTCCATTTTTTCCCCTGCATCTGTGGGCAATCCGAAGTCTCACCGTGGAACCACCTGCACAGGGATACAGCCCACAGCTGGTCTCAGCTGTGGCTGCAGCAAGAAAAATTGGGAACAGTGTAGAAGAATTTTTTCCATTGCCATGACAATTAAGGCATAGCATTGCCTAAATGAGCTTGTCCTTCTCACCATAATCAGCGAATTCTCAGTTCTCTTTTTTTCCTTTCAGGTCTGACTGGACACAACTAGTGTCTTGGGGTGCTTGACTGGTATCTGCATGGGAGATGTGTAGACATCAGTGCTGTCTTTCCCTGATAACCAGTGACCGTGGTACAACACAGGACCTGAGCAAGAGGTTCCACAGCATCTGAGACGGCAGTGAAACTCCCGTGACAGAGGGTAGATCCTTGGAGACAGGTAGGTCATAACAGGTATGATGTTTTCCTTGGCAAAGCCAAGTGTAAAATATATACTAGTTTTCACTCCACTGCCCCTAAAGAAAAATACAAAAAGAAACTGAAATTCCTCCCTCAAAACAAAGGGGGCAAAATGGCTTCTTGGGAAGAAGGGATTTATGGTAGGGAATTCCTCATGTCTGCACATCTGTTCTAGAAATGGAAAATGTTCACAAGCTGTATTCAATCACTTAATTGAATTTTTTTCCTAAAGCACCACCTCTGCTTTTCATAATTCTGGGATGGTACTATTCTGAATCTATTCTTTGAGTTCACCCTAAAATGAGATTACCCCAGGTTGAAGATGCCTAGTGAGCATTGCAGGAATGTGGTATGAGACATTCAGGTGTTACATGGTATGGTGGACTGACATTGAATTCAAAAGCATGCCAGCAAGTTTCTGGCTAATCAGTTTGCCTTGTGTTTAATGTGTTTGTGCTCTCCATGCGTCAGTGCAGTGTAGAAGTGTTGGGGGCAGCACAACAGGTGACATCTTAGACTTTTCTGAGCCTCTTGTTTTCCTCTTGATTGTACCTAGGGACCTTGCCCTCCCTGAGGATCTGTCTAGGAGCAAGGGCAAAGTTTGAGAGAGAAGTCTCTGAGGGTATTGTAGTATAAGATGGGGGAGAAAAGAAGGAGAAAGCAGGAGCTGACAATCAGAATCTGAAAAAAAAAAACCCCACTAATTTCAGGCTTGTGTTGCTCAAAAGCCACTGTTCAGTGGCATTTGACCAGAAATAAGAACTTCTAAACTAAGATCAAGCAGACATCAGTGTGGCTCAATGTTTCGTGAACACTACAGAGGAAGGCTTAAAATCTCTTTATTGCTCCTAATTGCTTAACATTTATCCACCTCTAGAAAGTCCAACAAAGACTGGTTTTCATATTGGTTTAAGTGTCCCAAGAACTTGAAACTTGGGCTTGAAACCTAAAACCTTCCTCATCCAGGGTCCTCCTGTTAGTGATGAGACCACAGCAGCACAGATCCTCTTAAGGATCTTAAGTTAAAACCCCTTTCTTCCAGAGCTGCTCTTCGTGTCTCCATTTGCTAATTGTGAGTATGGAAACTTGATAGCCAGAGACCTCATGCTAGAGCCTTACAGATCTCCAGATTACGCAGCCATAATTAAATTGAGGAGAGCAGAGGGAAAGGAATTAATATTATAAAAAAAAAAGAAAAAAAAAAGAAAAAAAGGAAAGAAAGAAAGAAAACAACGACAGCCTAACCCCCAGAAATCAAATCCATGACTATGAGTTTAAATGTATGGTATGTGGCCAGTGACATATGAGTCACTTGAGCCTATCTTTATAAGAGTAGCAAAGTATGAATAAAACACCCAGCTGGCGTGGTGCCACTGTCCCTGTAGATATATCAGAGCACAACAGCAGCCTGGGTTGTCAGCTAGAGGCTTATTGTCATCAAGGCCAATAGAAATCTTAGTCCTGGTGGTGGGGTAAGAGTCACCCTACACTTCATCCTCCTGTTGCAAGTCTTCCTCGGAGCTGTCTTCCATAGCTGTATCTCTCTTCATTGCCTTTACACCCCCATTTGCTTTCCACGATCCCAAGAGAGTTTTCAAAAGAAGTAATAGTAGGTACCTGCGTCTCCTCCTCTAGTAGTGACGTTGCTCACAACTCTAACAGCTCTGCAGTGCAGGTTCAACCTACGCTTACCTTAATGTTTCCGCGCTAACGAGGAAGCTGGTTGCTACCAGCGAGGATTAACAATCCAATGTATGGCCATGAAGTCCCTTTTACGTAGTGTGACCACAGACCTTGGCCTGGCCCATCCAGGTTCTCCATTTGGGGACATGGATGTGGCCAGTGCTGAACCATTGCACTTGCTCCCTGCAGTGCGGAGAGGTCCTCTGTGAAACGGAGATTGTGGCGTAATGGATATTGGCAAAGCCTTTAAAAAGGTTGAACTGACATCTGTCAGGAATGACGTTGGTTACGGTTGACTCTGCTGCAGCTAGCAGGATAGATTAGATAAGCAATACAGGTGCCCTCCAGCTCTGCTACTCTGTGACAACTCCCTTAGAGCAGTTTCCACCACCATTAACTTGATGAGCCATCACAACCAAAATGTAAAGAGGAGGCAAGCGCCTTTTTCAGTTCTGGAAGAGAGCTTATAGTAAATTAGTGTACTTCCAAACCTCTCATTGTGTAGATACAGATATATCACAAATGCAGAAGTTGGTACCCTGCCATAATGGAGACCAGGGTCCATCTTATCCCACCCACTATCGCCAAGGAGCAGACTAGAGGGAGGTTGCAAGGGCCAGATTAGTTTTCCAGAAATAGCTGGTCTTCTACTCTATGCCGTTCTTTACCAGTGCGCTGACGTCGCAGCCATGTTGTGCTAAAAGGTCACATCCATTCAGTTCCCACGTTGTGGCTCCAGTGCCCAGGAGGCTCGCGCAGCACGTATGCTAACACACCCCCACCTCCAGCCCCAGGTGAAGCAGCCATTTCCCTTGGGGAGGAAAGCCTGGAAAAGGAAAGAGTTTGCATGAGGTGCCAGATGGATGGTGGGAGCACAAGCCCAATTACATCACTCAAGCTGCACTCCTCAGCCTCTAATCCCCAAAAGATGGGGTCTCTTCTTAGTGGCTCTAAATGGGAGTAACGCATGAATTCCCAAATGAGTGAGGGAATTATGCAACTGCGAGGCAACTGATCTTATGTTCGTAGTGCTGGGAAGGCGAGGAGGAGCTCTCCCCCGCGTCCTACCCAAGCAGACAGTGAGTGGGGTTTCCTTTATGGGAATCCCTCCATCGCTTCTCCCCAAAATCCCTAGCTCGTGCGTGTGGGGTGTGCCGTCTGTGCCTCAGACGGGTGGAATGAGGCTGTCGACTTATTTTTCATTCAAAGGTTTAGCTGAAGATAGATTTGAACTCCACACATGCATTTAAAAGGAAGTTTTTTCAGCGAGTGTAGTAGGCTTAGCCTGAAATGCCCACCTCTATCCACCCCTCTCCCTCTGGGGAAAGGAGGCAGCTTGGTTCTGTTGCCTCTCACTATCTCTGTTTGTAAGAAAGTTGTGAGGGAAAAGCTCAAATATGTGGGCTGAGCACTCCAAGATAAAAAATAACAAAAGCAAAAAACCACCAAGATCCTCTCAAGTGAGATGACAGCTTGAGGTTCACCCTGATGTTGGTGCAGACCAGTTGAGGAAGGGGAAGGGCTTTGTCTATTACCGGCAGTGTGGCATGTGTGTGTGCAGGGCAGGTTAAGAAAGCCTCTAGTTGGGATATCCCCCATGTTCCCAAATTTTTCAGCATCTTCCATCACCTAACTTTCTTTTACTCAGCATTCAGAAGCACTTACAAGTCTCACCTCATGGCTTCCCCAGCTACTCCTGCTCTATCCTGCTGGGCAAGGTAGCACAACTTACCCAGGTGAGACCACAGGGGAAGCAAGAGAAAGCCTGAAGAGCATCTGCTCCCAGTGCTTTCCTACCTGTCAGGCCATGTCTGTTCTCTCTGCACGTGAATGTGGGGGAAACTTGGTGCCTGAATGGATTTTGCCAAGAGGCAGGGGTGTATTTCCATGTACAGATCTGATAATTAAGTAACTGCCATAGTTGGTGAAGGCTAGCTCCCTCCTAGGAGGCCACAGAGGAAGATGACCATCCCTGCCTGGTGTCGCCGGGAAGTGGGGCTGAGCCCTGACCAGGAGGTGGGGACAGGGGACAGGTCGTGGCCCTTCAGGAGTGGATTTCCCCAGTGTCACCAAGACACCCCTCTAGGGGAAGAGCTAAAGCCCCCCACACCAGGTGTCTGAGCGGTGAGGCTGGAGCCTCCTCTGCCCTCACCACCCCAGGAGAGAGAGACCTTTGGGCTGGACCTGACTCGGCTCGGTAGAGGCCAGGAGAGGGACACCCCACCGGGCAACCCTCCCAGCACCAGGAGCAGGACTAAGGTGAGGGCAGGCATCTGCTGCCCTGAGCCCTGGGTGCACCTGCCCCGGGTGGAGGCAGGGGCTGCTGCTGGGGCCACCACGGCCACACCTGCTGCTGGAGCCACACGGCCACACTGAGCGCAGCAGTGGCTGTAGCTTGGAGGGGCCTTGAGGGCTGCTTGGGGTGTCCCCCCCACACCATGCTGGGCCTCGGCTGGGGAGGGCGGCTCTGACTGATATGTGTCCCTCCACTAGAGAGAGTAATAGGAAAATCACTGGGATTTCTGCTTCTGTAAAACATCCTGCCTATGAAATAGCTAAGCAGAAACATCTAGGAGAAAAAAAAATGAAGCATCTTCTTGATCATATGAAGGGTGTTGTGCTAAGATGGAATATCGGGCTTTGTGTCCCAGCAATGCCAGAGACTCCCTCCTATAGCCTTGGGTGAGTCACTCAACCTTCATTTACCCAGCTATAAAGCAAGTGTAAAGGGTTTTATCTTTTTGTCTTTATTATTTTCTTTTTCTTCTCTTCCTCTTCTTTTCACATATTAAGCTTCTTGGGCAGTCTCTTAATACCAGACATGTATAGCTCCTAGCGTGTTATGGTGCAGATCTTATTTGGTTGTCTGCCTCCTCTCATAACATAAATGAAAATTCACTTTTAAAATCCCTGTAGGAATACTGAGTTTGGGAGAGGTTATTTGGGGAAGGACAGGATGGAGAGGGAAAAAAAAAAAAAAGGATTTTGTTAAAAAGCAGACACTGCCCTTCCTAAGCCAGGCTGAGTTAGCATCCCAGAATTGGGTAATAAATGCTACTTTTTTCTGTGTCCATCCCTGCTTTCAGTCATTCAGAGCTGAACCTCTCTGCTGCAGTTCTGTCCTTAATTAAAAAAAAAAAAAGGAAAAAACACACAATAAAATAAACCCCCAATAATATAATTCTTCTCCCACTGCCTGAGTCTCTGCACCAGGGAACTGTGAATAATCTCCCAGTGCAAACAGCCCCTTGTGTAAAAATAGCAACACAACTGCAAACTTCAGGGTAATCACTGCTTGATTTCAAAATATTTGTTCTGCTCCTGCCCTGTCCTTTATCTCTCAGGCCTCTATATGTCACTAAAGCAACATTCGACAGCTCCTCGCCAGGTCTGCCGCCTCCAATGTGCTCCACCATTATTAATGGCAACAATCTCCATCTCAGAGTATTTAAAAATATACCCTTTTCTAAATATAGGCAATCTGCGTGAGCTTAACTACTACAGGGCAGAATGAGAGGGACCAAAATATTGACATGCACTGGGTGCGTGTAATTTGTTTTGATTCCTGCTCTCTCTCCCCACACACCCCCCACCCCACCCCATGACAATCTGTATATTGCCCATACACCTTGGTGGAAAATCTGTTATTATTTAGGGTGAGGAATGTGGCCGCAGCTCAGAGCCTGGCTCCAACGGAGTTTCCTTTGTTTATTTTTCCATCCTCTGTCCAAACGGTGTCAATGAGAGCGGAGCTTACGGAGCTATTTATAGCCTCTCGCCACACTAGGCTGCACCTTGCCAGCAGCAGCAGCAGCAGCAGCAGCCAACCCCCGGGGGGGGCACAACGGGGCGGGGCAGGCAGGGCAGGACCCCCGGGCAAGGAGAGGAGGGCAGGGGAAAGCCTGGGAGGCAATGAGGGGCAGGGAGTGAGTGGAGCAGAAGGAGGTGTGCGAAGCAGGGGGACGTGGCGCGCAAGGCGGAGAGGAGCAGAGGGCGGGTGGACAAGGGGAGCTGTCTCAGGCGCTTGGTGGGGGACAGAAGCTGGAAGCATCAAAAATTGTTTTGGGAGAGAATGGAGGAGGGAGATGGGAGGCAGCTATTCCCTGGTTAGGATGGGGGCTTTGGATGAAACCGTCTTGGGACAACCCTCGCCTGGGATTGCCTGGGAGCTGGTCAGAGTAAGACCTGCCTCTTGGGAAGTGGATTTGGGGGGAGGGGGGGTGTGCAGAAACATCCTGTCTCACACAGTACAGAGGCAGAGTTTAAAAAAGAGCAGTACCGGAGTCTGTCCTATGGGGAGGGGGCGACTGGTGCAGTGAGAGTCGCAACTGGGACTGGGGGACTCCGGGCTTGTGTGGCCTGTTGCCACGTGGGACTGGGTGCAGGGTGTGCTCCCCACCCTTTCCGCAGCATCATCGCTGGTTTTGGGGTGCCGGGCTCTGACCTTGGCTAGAGCAGAGGGGCAGAACCGTGGCATGCGTGCGGCAACCCCCCGAGAGGGTCCCGGTGCCTCCTCCCCAGCCCCCTCAGCTCTGGCTGAGCTGAGCCTTTGCTCCCCCCGCCTCCCCTGGCCCCTCTCCCCGGGGGTCCCGCCTGCCTCCTGCACCCCACTGGGGACGCTTCCCCTCCCTGCCCGTGGGTGGGTTTGATTCATGCCTGGCTTTATGTGCAGACGTGTGCTGGTGGCAGTTCTCTAAAAGGGGGTGAGGGCGAGCTACCCGATAACAGAGGCAGGCTGTGGGGCTCGGCTGGCGGCTGATGTTCTGTTGTTTTTAGCGTTAATAAGCTCGCCCTTGGTGCAGGCTGCAGGGCTTGAGGTGCTGACTAAGGAGCAAAAGCCCGGGGAAGGGGGGGGAGCGGGAAAGGGAGCCCTCATTTGAGAGCGTGTGTGCATGCTTTCCCCGGAGTACACGTCCTGAGCCTAGGGCCACCCTGTTTTCCTAACGGGGTGCAGGGAAAAAGCTGCAGTTTCTGCTTGAGGTATTGCTTGAGCTGGCAGGGAGAGCTGGGCTGGCCAGATGGAGGGATGAGAGGGAGGCAGGGAGAGAGAGGCAGGCAGGGATGGGAGGGGGGAGAAGGGAGCTAGACACCTACGCAAACACAGAGTGAGAGGAGATCCTTGGATGCAAACACAGACACAGGCGTCCTCCTCCTCCTCACATGCCCCTGATTCATTTCCACATGCCATACACGTGACATGCTAATTCAGGG
The DNA here is from genome assembly GCF_000708025.1 of Charadrius vociferus. Lineage (NCBI taxonomy): Eukaryota > Metazoa > Chordata > Aves > Charadriiformes > Charadriidae > Charadrius > Charadrius vociferus. The sequence continues at coordinate 751,111 of NW_009647046.1, forward strand.
CTACTACAGAACTCCAGGGCGAGAGAGAACAGGAGAGAGAAATAAAACCCAGTAAGACACCAAACTGCAGATTTTGGAAGGGGATTCAGCGCAGCTTAGCCATACCCCCACCCCACGCTCCCTCCAGGTGGCCGGAGCCCCAGTGGCCTGGGGGGAGGCCTCGTCGGGGGGGGCCCCCCGCCTCCTCACGCCCCCACACACCCACACACCACCACCACCACCACCTTGTGGGAGCAGTTCCACGTGAGCCCCCCCTCCAAAAACCGGCAGGGTGCCAGCACACATCCCACCCGTCCCCAGGACACGGGGTTCCACCAGCCGCACGCCCTGCTCCGCGTCCCTGCGGCACCAGGCAGGCTGGGGCTGAGAGGGATGCGCTCTGCCGAGCCACAGCCTCTGCCCTCCCCGCTAAAACTGGGGACTTGGCGAGTTCGAGTCTATATTTAAACACAGGCGCATAAGCCCTACGTGCTAGGGGGCAAATAAGCTCCAAACAACCCTGTTACAAACCCCGGAGCTCCCCAAGGTACATGTTATCCAGCAGTGGGGTGGGAGATGCTCCCTGCCACAGCCTCACCTCGCTGTAGCCCACCTTCCCACCGCCGGCCCCGGCGCTCGCTGCCCCTGCCTCCCTCCATTCCCAAGCTACAACAGGCCGCCTGCCCTACCTGACTGCGGCAGTCACATCCCCACTATGACAGTCACATCCCCACTGTGACAAGGAGCTGAAAAGGAGGGGAGGAAAAATCCGAAATACAGCTCCGGCTGCTGGTGAGCTGGTGTAGCTGGGGCAATATAACTGCTCTGACCCCACCGCGGTTTACACCAGGGTAACAGGTAGCACAGTTTTATCCTCCGTCCTTGTACCTTTGCCCAGTTTATGCAGCACTTGCTTATCATCCACTCTTCTAACGCTGGGTCCAAAATGAATGAACCACCTGGATTCATCCTTTCTGTCATGCAGAAATAATGTCACTACCAAAAGCTCTGCAGCCCATCAACAGCTGGCTTCTTCCCACCCCCTGTTTAAGGCTGCATCGATGCAAAGACCTGGAGAGTGTCACACCTTGGGCACTACCAGGTGTGCCAGGGACATGGGCAGAGGAAAGCGGAGTTCCTGTACAAGAGCACCTTTGCCCCAGCGTGAGTGGGCAAGGACTCTCACCTCAGCTGTCCTGGGTGATGGGCACAGAGAGGGAACCGGGTCCCTTCGGTGCAATGTCCACACCAGAGCAAATGTGGTGAGCAAGAATGAGCGACCCTTTGAACTGCGTTTGGGAGGAGTGGTGGCCAGCAGCAGCAGGGATAGACCTCTCTCCAAAACACAACCAGCACTTGATAGTGGCTTCCAGAGCCCACCCAGCTCCCATTGCAGCAGGTCAGACTGATGTGGGCTCAGGCCTGGACAGTAGGAAATTCAGGTTAAAAGATGCTCTCTCCTTCAAAGGGGTGGATTATTGCACTCCGGGCAACAGAGAGGAAAATCCCTAGACCTCTCTACTGTACCCCCATTTCTGTTGGCAAATGAGGCAGGGAGAGGTACCAGCAACTTCAGGGAAGAATTTTATCTCAGCAGAGGCATCTTTGTCGTAATTTCCTCATTAATTTAGTGGGCATGAGACAAGGGAATTAGTGGAGTCGATCTCTCTGTAGCATGGAGCACCAAAGATATTTTGGGCTGTACTGGATCCTTAGGATGCTTTTGCTAGCTAGGGTAACTCTCCAGACGTCTCTGACAGGAGCTCCAAACCCAGCAGGGCGAAATCATCTTTGCCATCTCGCGGATAGCATCTTGCGTGTTGTACCTTTGAAAAGCATAGAGGAAAAATTTGGGCTGCAGTCCTGGTAATTTTCTCCTGTGAACAGGTGGCAGTTATGATTTTTTCTCCAAGTGCTGACTCCCCTTCTCTTTTTGGGAGCCTGGAGAGCTGGCCCCTGGCCCCAGGAAAGACATCTTAGCAAGCTGCTTTCTTCTGCTGCATTCCTGAGGAGGAACGAGAGATGCTCTAGTTTACTGGCTGCTCTAGATCTCCTCGTGTGTGAAGGGGCTTTCTCTGCAAGACTGGGTATTTTGAACCAAGACCTGTGAAGGAGAATACGTAGCAATGCCAGATTTAGCTGCCATATTTTTTATTAGAGACATTCTGCTCGCTCGGGAGAAGGAACCTGTGCTGGTTCATGCAAAGAACGAGCGGAGAAGGTGGAAAGCATTCAAGTTAAATATTCCACCCGAGTATTTTAAACTGACAGCCACATGAAGTAAAAAATCCCACAAGCTATATAAGACTGTGTAAGGCTTACAGAAAAACAAGGTTTTCTGGCTAAGGAAGAAGAAACAAAGGTCACTCATAACACCCACTACTGTATGTATTTTTAAACTCTTATTATGTCCATTCTCAGAGGCCCCAATCATGATTGAGGTCCTTGTGTATACAGACGTGAAGGTAAGGTGCCCACCCCAAAATGCTTTTGATGATGTACACAACACAAGTATATTTGCAGGAAGGGGTCGCAAATATACAAATCCGTGAGTATGTGTATGTCTTTAATGTCTGACATCATATCCCTTCACGATATTGCCCCTGGGCCCCACAGTGCTAGACGTTCCCCCAAAAGTAAGGAGGAAATCCCTAACCAAAGAACGTGCAACTGCAAGTAAAGACCAAACCGACCTGAGCATTTAGTCCGCGCCTAACAAGCTGCCATGCACATGCCGGCGTTGCAGCCCGGGAGTCCTGCCTCTCCCTGTCTCCGGTAACCATGAGACTGCACTCCTTCCCACATTTGCAGGAACAAAGGTTTTATTTTTCGTAATTATATTAATACCTGTTCTTCCCTCATGCTAGCAATTTGGCTGATTTCTTGTTTATTGCTTTCCACCTTCTACCATCAATAATTCAGCCACATAGCCCCCAGGAGGTGGAGAACTAACTACTCATTTTACAGAGACTTGCCTAAGAAAGGAGTGATGTGATGATAGCTGGGATCTTCCTGTTTCCTACCCCCAGCCACAGTCGTGGAGACAGCAGTCCCACACCCTGTGATGCTGGGGCTCTCACTGGCTTTGGGAAGTTTGTTCTGGCTTCTGTCTCCTTGGGTTTTGCTGTGAGTAACAGCCACAGGATGTGACCCTAATTGTAAATGAGGTCCATGGGCAGGTTCTGCGCTGTCAGTCTTGCCTCTTCTCCTCTGATGGATGCTCTCCGGTCTTCTGTTTCCCAAATCAAAGTGTTGTACCCTGGTCCTCTCAGGAGTCCCTCTATGGATTAGGTCATGGGGTTCATTTTGGTTCTCAGTGAAAACTGGTTCTCATAATGAAACTGCTACTGTAACCAACCCCAGAAAACCCCATGTTAGGGACTGGAAGGGGTGACGAGAGAAAAAGCTGTAAAGAATCCGCTCCACTCGGGCTCTCTAGGGAGTGTCTGAGCCATATAGGTCAGGCAGAAGCCATTTGCTGTTCTGTACCTGCTCCGTGGATGAACAGGGGACTGCATTCTGCATATGTGTCAGCCGCCTTGCTTTTCAGTTCAATTCAATTACCTAAACCCTTCTTAAAACCCTGTAGAAATAAATATCCCTTTACTCCTCAAGCAACTGCTTATTTTTTGCTTTTTTTTTTTTTCTTTTTTCCTTGCATGCTGTCCTTTCAGCTCATCATTCAAATACTCCGGCCATCTCTTCGGGTGCCGTGGGCTATTTTTAACCCATGTGCAGGTTTCATCGAAGCCTCTCCTTGCCGGAGTCCCCCCACCGGGGTGCGGAGGGGGCTGGCGGCGGGGAGCAGGGAGCGGAGTCAAGCCACAAGGGGGCATGTGCTCTTCTAATTCATAAAATGTGCCTTCATTGACAAAAATGCTGAACAATTGGTGAATGGTGTGTGCATAAGTTAATGCTGCTGGAGAATACACAGGTAGTGACAGGGGAGCGTGGAAGTGGGGCTTGTCTATAGGGAAACAGAGAGACATGGAGGAGCGGTGGGGGCCTAAAATGCCGCTCTGGCCTCTCCGTGGCTCTCTCCTGTAGGGAACTCTGGTGGGGGGAGAGTCAGAGAGCCTAATTCCGCTCCCAAACTCCACTGAAAGTGATGACAGCAGCAACGCCAAAGCCGGGAGGATGTTCGTGATAGTCACAGTCTGGAGCCTTAGCTGGCTCTGGGGATGCTTTGTTGTTTTTTTTAAGATTTTGTAGCAAATGCACTCAGCTGCCAAACGTTTTTAATTCCTGTGCTAGGTGAGATGGGAGAGGAGACTAATGGCTAAGAAGAATATTTACACACAGAATGTTTACTTCTAAGCAAACTCGACGTTCTCCTCCATCTCCTAGCCTGGTGAGCCTGAGCCCATCCACAGCGCAGTAAGTTCCCCAGCTTCTGCTGTCTCCTTCTGCCCTACAGCGCTGGTGTTGGGGTTTGGGGGGTTGTGCCAAAGGGTAAGTGGAGTAGAGGGAAAAGACAGGGGCTGAGCAATGAACAGGGAGCCCGGACCCCTGGGGATGCATTAGCCCAGCTTTGCTATGGCCTCATCAGGTGCGTACGAGTGCTTTGATGAAGTAAAGGACCAGGAACCACTAATGACCACTGCAAAGTTCTGCTTTCAAACATATTTCCCAATGCAATGGATAAGAGAAAATACGAGATGAGCAGAAGCTTTTCTGGCTGTGCATCTCACACTAAATAGTTGTTTTATTGGCTTTGTAGAGTCCTATCTTCTCGATCCAAAATGGTGCCAGATGTGCTGGGAGTCAGTTTATAACTTCACAGGATATGAGTCAAAACGTGCAGCTCACTGCCTGTAACTCCAGTGACTGCAGTGGAGTTCAGCCAAGGATGAATTTGGCAAAGAGGGGTGGTCAGGATAGTCCTAAGCAATATCAGGTGTGGGTAAGCGACCCTCACTTCTGCCTGCCCTGCGAGCCTGTGCTTGTCTTCTGCAACCCTTCCCCTCCAACCACCAGGGCAACACAGTCAGACCTTCACCCACCGCGGGCTGGGACCAACCGGCACACGCAATCGAGGGCACTTCCTCCAGTCATTACAGACTGCACTGCAATAAGGGGCAGGGTTGCGGGGGGCTCTCTGTGTTTTCCCGCCTCTCTTTCCTCTCTTTGTCAGGGAAAGGGAGGGAAAAAGTCAGACAGAAAGAAAAAATACCAGCGCTGTCCCCACAGCATGCAGAGGGGAGATACTGGATTGCTCCACAGTGACAAGCTGGTGTGACACAGGGAGCACCTCCTCCAGTAATCACGCAGGGGAGGACCAGGCCTACAGCCACCATTATTCAGCTTCAACGATTCAGCCTTCAAGCCCCTTCATCTCACTTATAAAAGGCAGAAAGCCCCTGCTCTGTGGGTCAGAACGTAACCTTGCCCTCTGTCTCCATCTCTCCACCTGCACAGGTACAAGCAGGATGTAGGTCCTGCAAGGTTTTATACAAAAAGAAAGAGGGGAAGCAGGCTGGATTTACCTGTGGTGTGAAACGGGTTTAGCTCTTGAATGAATTTGCCCAAAATGGCCTCTCTCAGATTTTGAGCTACAATGCAGTGGAGGGCTTTCTATCCTGAACGATGCTGTGACGCAACAACGATGTGTGTGTATGGTAAAATTGTTGGGGAGATCAGCAGAAACAAATCCAGCCTGAAGTATGCTAAAGCCTGGGACATCGTATCTAAGGCTGCTGCATAGGGGTCTCCTGTCAGCAACCGTGTGACTATTTCATGATGCTGACAGCAACACCATGCCATTCAACATTTTATGTTAGGCACAGACAAAGCTTTGGGAAGTTCAGTTCACCCTTGGGACATGTTTGGTCAGGTAGGATGCAAGGCAGACACCTTTCACTGTGTTACCAGTTTGCCAGGGCTTTGGTAGTGCCGTAGCTGATCATGATTTTGCTTTTGTTAAATCCCGGATAAATCCCCCACCCCTTGGACTCCTTGCACTCTGTGCAGACCAGAAATTTTGCTTTGGACTTCAAGTTGCAAGGGTGGCCCTCCCTCACGTGGGGAAAAAAGACATCGTCCCATGACCTGGGGCTAGACACAGCCACTTGCTCGTGTGTTCCCATGGCTGTGTAGCCTATGGCCTCTAATAATCCTAAACCCATGTGCCATGCAGCCTATCCAGACTGAAAATCTCCTGGTTCTTCTTCCAGGACTGAACCTTCTGCAGTAATTCCTAGTAGTCTTTAAACACGGGATGCCAGTTTGAATTAAAAAACTGAAAATAGCACGATGTGTCTGTCCCACCTACAGTTAAATTTGGTAACTTACCTTTTCCATCCTCCCTCCCCTTTTCTAATTGTTTTTCTTTGTATGGTTCCTCATTTAGAATGTAATCTCCTGGTGTACAGGATGCTCTCCCATACTTGACCATGAAGAACTGCGTGCATTGAACTGCTTTCTTTCACCGTTATTTAGCGCTCAGAACATTTGTTGCTACACAGTTAGTGTGGTGTCTCCCTGCTCTTCTAGAAAACTCCGGTATTCACAGGACTGCAATGTCTGAGAAATCAGCAACGAAATGCAAAAAGAAATATCCCTCCCCAACACAATCTTAACTGTGTCCTGCTGTCATTAGCTCCTGGGAAAGGCACGACAAAAAGTGAGGAGCCTAATAAATAGACCTGAGATGCTCTCTTCGGGTGTGCTATTATTAGAATCACAGACAACAAATTGGAAATCCAGCATTTATCTGCATCTGTTCTGAGTGTGTTAACTGTGTTGACTGTAGCTGTATTGATTATCCATTGGAGCAGCTTGGAAAAGCTGATATCATGATACAGTGCAAGGTCTGTGTTGAGAGATGGAGTGTAGGTTATTTGGTTTGCCGACAGAGGTTTGGCCGATGTGCCCGTAGTAGTCTCTTGCCGCAAGAATCGTCTGCAGCCAGTGGTGTACGTGGTGGTGTACATCAGTGTGATCTCCTGGTCACCTGGGAGAGGTGAGCAGGGCCATCTCACAGAAGGAATCTGTGTAGAAAGGGAAAAGTTATGATAACTTTTAGCATGATATGTGTAGGCTCAGCACTTGAACATAGGCCAGGCCTAGCTTGTGCCTGTTTGCTTGTGCTTCCTGCATTTTGCTACAGCAAGGGAGACATTAGACTTTGTCCAGGAGTCCTCCGTGCTCGTTTCCAGCATGTTTGCAATGGCGGGTGAGGGGTGAGGGAGGGTGCTGGTGTGGGGGTGAGGGTGAGGGCCCTGCTGTGGCACAGCGCCCAGAGGGCAGAGCTGAAGTCTTTGCTGAAGCATTGCAAACTGTGTGTGCAGCACAATTCTGTACCTCTGGGGTTTCCATGCTTGCTTTCAGCCACTCTCTGCTTCTCTACTTTTTGATAGGGAAATTAAGGAAATTTAATTCCCTCTAAGCAAAGTTTTGGAACATCCAATCTTCTTCACTTCACCCTCCCACCTTTCCCCTCAAAAAGGCAACCTTTTCCATGTCCAGAGCCCAGCTCCCTACATGGCATTTGGTTCACTGTGTTGCACATGTCTTCCCTCTCCTTTATCCTCCTGTGCTTGCAGGTACCATGATGCAGCCCTGGACAGGAGCTGGGGAAGGACTGGGCAGCAGCCTGGAGCCACGGAACACACTTTGAAAGGTGGAGAGGACAAATGTGAAGGGAGCGTGTACAATGAATGGGAGACCTGAAACAAAGCCCTCCAAAGCCGCCATGAGGTATGGATGTTGGTTGCTCAGCTTCTCCTATTCCTCTTCACTGCTTTCATCCACCATATTCCTTCTGGCTCCTTTTACTCCCCTGTGGTGCTCCAGCTCCCCTGAAATCCCCTCCATTGCACCCATACTTTGCACCTCCATGTCTTTTGACACCCTCCTCTTTCTCTCTATGCATGTGCTGTTTGCAGCTCTCCTCCCTCTTTTCCTCCCACGGGTCCATCTCAGCTTTACCCTTCTCCTTCCCACCCCACGCGCAGAGGTAATTTGAGAGAACTGTGGGCAAGTAGGAGCATGGCAGTGCTGCAAAGTGTGATTGTACAAGGTGGAAGGTGGCAAGACAGGGAACGAGAGCCAAGGTCCAGCCCCAGACAGCACCTGGTGCGTTGGGAAGTGGTTGGTGGCCCTGGAACTTCAGAGATTCGTTCTTGGTCAAGCAAAAATGCTGCTTGAAGGAAAACACTGTCTGCACAGCTCTGAGTAGCTCCAGCCAGTTATGGCCTCAGTGCTCAGCAGAAGGGCAGCAAGACGGACGCAGTTCCCCCCGACTAACATATTCTGCTTACGCAGGGGGAAGGGAGAGAGTTTCCAGCTCGCACTCTTCAGTGCCGCCCTGGCCTTCATTCTCTGCCAGGCCTCTCATCATGCTTCTGGGCTAGGGCCCAGCTCTACTCCCTTGCCTTTGTTTCCTGCCACTCTTTAACCCGCTCCCTCTAATTCCTTTTGCCTCTTCAGAGCCCCAGTCTTAACTCCAGACCCTTCTTCTCTCTGCATCCAACCAACCCACCCTGCCCCTGTTCTGTCAGTGCACATGCCCCAAAGCCGTCCCCCTGCTCACGACCACCACCCCCACCAAAATGTAAAAAATTTAGAAACTCCAGAACAGTTTGCGTTAAAGGGATTTTGCATCACTGACTTATTGGGGCAGATGACCAAGTTGCTTGTTTTTCTTTGACTGCATTCACTGTCCTTGCTCCGGGTAACCTAATCCTGTTTTTTTAACTGTCTTCTATCTTCCCTCAGCTAGTCATTAGTGATTTTTCCTGACTACTTATGTTTCTAAAACAACATTGGATTGTTTATTTTAGAGAACTCACAAACGTTGGTTTTAAACCAGAGATAGTGGGGTTTGGACAAAAGGTGCCCTTGTAAAACAGGAGAGGCATGTACATCACTCCTTTCCCGAAAGCTGTCAAGAGAAGAAGTCACCTGCACAGTGCACGGGTGCAGCTCAGGTTCAGCCAACACCCTGTGTCACCTGAAATCACCCAGTTATTTTACCAGCAAGCTGCCTGGAAACCTTCTTGCCTCAGCACATGTTTTACTGCCCATGTGCTCTTCACTTTCTTTGACTCAATAGTTTGCCACAAGCTGACGTGGGGACTCAAGCTCAAAGGTCAGTCACTTTTGCAGTAGAGTGTCATCGCTGGGTGCTGAGCACCAGCAGAAATTAATACCAAAGAACAGACCGATCTGAACAGGACCAAACCGTCTTTTGCAAAATAATAATAATATCAACAGCAATACAAAGATGAATGAATGCATGAATGAATGATTCATATAATGGCCGTGCTTTCATTCTTCTCCCTGGTTTTCCCCTCAGAACTAAGGGTGGAGCCTCTGCGCACACCAATGCTAAACTTGGAGTAATCGGCAGCCTGCAGATATGGTTGCAGCCACAGTACGTACACATGTAGCCATTACATATAAGAATGTGACATGTGAGATGCTCATCTGAGGCAGGCTGCGCGTCCACACCCTCTTGCTCAAATGACACCAAATTTGCCCCAGGTGGTATTAGGCAGGGCCTCTGGGAGGCTCATCAGCATCGCAAAACTCAGAGCATGCATACGAATATCGAGGTGTGTTGCATACTTCCTTGTTAAGCAGAATATGATGCTCATTCTTCACTACAGGAGAGCAATGCACACTCTCCGGGCTGGATCTGAACGTATACAGTGCTGAAGTATCGTAAGTAATAAATGGTGCACCCGATAGTGCCTAGCTGCAGTGGTGATTAATCATTTAGGCCCTGATCCTGCAAACATGCATGAGTTTAATGTTACTACTGTGAGTAATCCCCTTGATTTCAAATTAGATTAGTCACAGTCTTAACACTTGGCACGTGAATAAATGTTTGCAGGGTGAGAGCCCTATTTATGGCCTGATCTTGCAAATTATTACTGTCTAGCACAGTGCCTCTGTTCCTGAAATGTTTCCCCGAAACAAAAAAAAAAAAAAAAAAAAAAAAAAAAAGCCCCAAACACTCCCCTGAATTGTGAGTGTTGCAGGATTAGATCTGCTGTACGGTACATATGCTCAGCTCTGCATAGCGTAGGTCATGGATAGATATAGCTGGATCTTGCCATGGGTGTGTGCTTAAGGCTCTGATGCAAAGCACTTGGAAGCTGGTTGCCGTCGATGTTTTCTTTAATGTGCTTTACCACTGGTTTTAAGATTTAGGCCTTCCATCCACAGTGTAAATGGAATTTTTCTCCTATTTCTTTTTAAAGAAAGAAAGAGAGATTAAATCAGTTTTGCTAAGTTAGGGAGAAGACAATAAGGAACCCAATAAGCAGCTTGCAAATTTAAATCACCAGCCTAATCAAATTCCTCTGGGCTGCGGTGTCCTTTCTGTGAAATCAACCTGCATTAAAGGGACTGGGTTGCTGTTTGTGAATGTACCATCTCTGCAAATTACCGCTGCTCCGTTGCATTGTGTTTGTATGAATGGGGGTGACATGTGCTTGCCCACAGGTCCACGTGAGAGAGGTGGGGTGAGGAAGGAAGGATATTTTTAAAATGAATCTAGAGGGAAAAAGTGGAAGCTGCGGCTTCAGAGAATGTGAATGGTATCCTAAAATAACCCCTGTCATCTGCCCACCCACCCACCCTCTGCCAAAATGAAGGTGCAGCTCTTTCATTTAAAATTAATTCTTGGCCCCGGAGGGTATCGATAGATCAATATCTTGTGCTTCTGATCTCTTGCGGGCCACCCTTCAATGGCTCATGCAAAGGCTAAAAACAGAAAGATGCAACACAAAAGATACCGCAGTCAGCTCAAGCAGGGGGGATATTTTTAGATCAGAAAAGGGAAAGGAGGGGAGAGAGAGAGAAAGGAAAGAGAGGGAGAGAGGCTGGGCTGGGGTTTGCAATCTAATTTGGTCTCTCCCCCCCCCTCCCCGCTCGCCCAGCCGGCCCGTACGCCCTGCTCTCGTCAGCAAAACCACTCTGATGGCAGCGATGGTGTCTGCGGCGTACGAGCGGCAACAGAAGATGCTGCTCCAGCATCCCGCTGTGCCTAGGGACAGGCTGGGTCAGCGCAGCAGTGCTCAAAGTGATCCAGAAAGTTTCTTGCAAAGCTTTTCCCACTTTGCTCATGTTTTCCTGCAGGGTGAAACACATCGTAGCCCCTTAAAACAGGGTCAGGTGGTCTTTATGAAGCACAGGAGCTGCTTTCTGGTCTGAAAATGGTGCTGCCTAAAGAATCCCTGTGTAATAATCACTCTCTCTGCTTGCCGTTTTTCTTACACTGTGTAAACGAGAATAAATTGCATGGGAGCACTCCTGTTTTCCTAAAAGAAATACATTGGGGAAAAGGAAATAGCGGTTCATTTTTTTTCTCAGGCAACACTGAGATGTTTTATTTGATTGTTTCAGATAATTTTGTTTGTTATTGCATTATGCTAACTGTGGATTCTTTTTTTTTTTTAAATAGTGCTCATATTGAACATGTTTATGCAAGCGAAATTGAATTGCACAGTTAAAATGCTCACGGGTAAGATTCACCCTCTAAAATGTGAGCATCTGACCCCCAAAAGACAGTTTTTAGGAAGGTGGTATTTCTCATGGGAGAAGAGGTGTTGAGAGCCAGAATTAGGGTACCTGAATAGTCCCACCGCTGCCCCAGAGCAGGTCCCCTTCTGAAACACCCTGTAGCAGGCTTATTTATTCACTTGTCACCAGTGGGCACAGGATCTTTGAAGTTTGGAGGAGGTTTTGATTTGGTTTTTTTTTTTTTTTTTTGGGCCTTTTTTTTTTTTTTTTCCTTTTTTTTTTTTTTTTTTTTTTTTCTGCCTTTCTCCTGGAAGAGTGCAGGCACACATTACGCGAAACCCACAGCCTTTCGCGATACACAGCTCGAAACGCTCTAGTTTATTTATATAGCCCCTCCACCCTCGGCTCTTCCCACCCGTCCCCAAATTCCCTAGAAATCCAGCTAAGGCGTGGGGAAGAGAGGAAAGCGGTTTTGGAGGGAGGGGAGGAGGGAATTATTTAATTTTTGTTTGGGGATTGTTTTGGTTTGTGGTTTCTTTTTTTTTTTTTCTTTTTGTTTTGTTTTTTCTTTGCATACAAAAATAAGTGAAGAAGATTTTGCAAGGTAGGTTTCTCTGTGTGTGTGTGTGTGTGTGCGCGCGCGTATGTGCGTGTGTGTGTGCGTGCGTGCAGGTGTTTTGCTTTTGCTTTTTGCAAAGTTTTCGGATTTCAGTTGTTAGATGCTTTTACAAGGAGCAGACTTTTCTGATTTGTTCTGCTGCCTGCCTTTGAAAAGGCTGGACAACGTTGCATTCCCCCTCCTTGCACAGAGTTCTCTAGGCTGTCGTGTCGTGTGTCCTGTGTATTTGATGTTCCTGCAGGAAAGCATGCGAGTTTGCGAGCTCAAACTGCAGCCAGGGAGCTATGGATTTAAGAGACACCCCCACACCCCCAGCCCTCCCCGACTCACTCGGGTAACGAGCTTGCAAATTAAATTTTAATGGCAAAAAGAGTCAAAGTCAGCAGCGTTAAAGCTTAAGGAGGATGGAAGGGGGTTGACATTTCTTGCATAGAGAATTTGCTGCCACTGGGAATAGACTGAAAGCCCGTGGGGGGCGGGGGGGGACGGACCAGGCAAAATAATAAGAAAGTAAATGATGAGACAAAATACTAATTAAAGTGATGCAAGAAAGTGAGAGGCTGTTACAAGCTCTAACCACCTGTAGAGGGAAATCTTTATACATAGTAATTTCTGATAGCTGATCTATAGAGAAAGTAAAGAGAATTACATGTTCCAAACTTTGCTGCTTTGCAATGCGGGAGCTGAGATGCCAAGCTGCAGGGTTAATTCTCGGGGGGCTTGCAAACTGCAGAGTCTCTTAGCTCGGGAGAAACTGGGGTTTAGCAGCTGCCGAGTCTTAGTCTCCACCTTGGCTGCAGCCATCTGTGGTGCATGTCCTGGTTTGCTTTAACGCTGCTGCACTCGACGGGGTAGTCAACAGATGTCTTGCCTGAGAAGAGTGGGTTTGATTTATTGTTAATTTCAGGCGGGTTTCTTAATCGGGAAGAGTTGGATCATCTTCTACTGTCTGAGGGGAAGGTTTCCAAAGTAGCTGAGGTGAAAACCGACTGCTCTAACCAATGGAAAGCCTTTTCCCCCCTCAGAGAATCCCGCTCAACTTCTGTGTAACCAAAAGAGTAATAAGTAGCACCGTGTGGTAACTGACACAGGGCACGATGTCAGTGAGTAATGCGCCACACCTTGTGCAGTGCCTTTTCTGCTGAGGAGCCTCAGGGTACTCAGTGGAGTGATGAAGCAGCCCAACCTCAGAGGGGACCCAACAGGCAACTGCAGGGTGATGGCCAAATGCCTCAGAAGTGTGAGGTGGCACTGGAAGTCAAAGCCGCAGCAGGTGGTGCAAAAAGTCAAAAGTGAGGTGCTTTGGAGGCAGCATTTGCCCTTCTCACTTGCTCGTGCACTATTTTCACCCATTGTCATGAAGTGCAGGTCTGTCAGGAATGGGCCAGAGGTTACAAAACCCTCATCTCTTAATTCTGCTGCCTATTGCACCATTGGTCCACCTCTCCTGCAGAAGCATGGAGAACTTAAGTTAGCTTGGCCTTGAATCACCTCTAATGCCATCTGTTCACCCCTCATCTGTCATTTGTCTATCCAGCTGAGAAAAGGTGGAAATCCTGTGGTTTATTGCTGTGAATCTTGATGCGTACGTCATTGGGGTCATCTGATTAGTGAGAACTGCAGGAGGTGAAACACCATGGGGCAGTGCCACTCTCTTCTTTCCTCTGCATAGCATTACAACAGCTGGAGTCCATCACCTGGGGGTGCTGTTGTAGGTCCAACCTGTGCACTCAAAACATGCATTAGTGCCTCTGATTTCTTGTTCGATGACCTGTATCATCTCCTGCCAAAAAAAACAAGTTGTTCCCAACACTCATTTTCTGAGGTTTGGGCTTCATCTGTTTTCTTTTCTCTGCTCCTTGTCCCCACCCCCAAATCTTTGACTGATCTGGGTATCTGAGTGTCTTCTCGCTTGCTGCTTCAAGGAAAGAGTCTGTGACAGGATGACTCTTTGTAATGAGTTTTCATTAACTCCTTTCGCTTCCCCCTCTCTGGGAAATTCTGAGGTCCTACACATGGTCTTCTCAGTACAAACTCTCTTTGACCCAGATATTCTCACATCCACTTCACCTATGAGTCACTGCACTTTCTAGCCTACAATTACATTTACATAGCTTGTGCAATAGAGGGAATTCTCCAGCTTCCACACAGCTCATCTACCTTCCTGCAGCATTCCAGATGCTGTGTCTTTTCATGTCAGCTTTAGAAGGATTCTCTGTGTTGAAACAGCTAACCACTACCTCTTTTTCTGCCCTGTCCTTTCTCTCTACTTCTATCTCCTTCTAGTCCAGCAATGAACGGGACTACATCAACAAAGGATCTTCTCCTGAAAGCACTGGTCTAGGTTCAGATGCTTGTGCTGAGGGATATGCCTTATTAAGGCTCCTCCTGCTTTATGTGTTCATCTGCTACTCTTGATTTTCTCATGTCAAACTATGTCCTGTGACACCACTTATCTCAAAGAGGCCGCATAAGCTAATTCTAAAGTGAAGTTTTTATTCAAGATGGTGGTAGCATATGCCACCGTGCAACTTATAGAGTGTCAGGTGGACAGCCACATAGATGAAAATCTTGCATTTCTTCTCACAGTACCTCTCCGAATTGTCTTAACAGCAATTGCATACCACTGTTAGAGATCTAGGTATAATATTCTTCATAGTAAACGAGCAGCTAAACTCACACTTTCTTGTGAAAAACTTTCAGAGAGGGAACCCCACGCTACCTTATATGCTCCAGGAATAAGAAGCAAAACTCTTGTCTTCTACTCAACTATGTATGTAGTAGAAGGACTGGACAAAAAGTCAATGCTGATGAGGTAGAACTATATTTTGTCCTTTCATCAGACTTCTTATGCTATTTTATGACCATTGATCAATCAGGCTTCAATTGTGCTAAATGCTGTACTTTATGAATGGACAAATGGAAGAACAAAACAGTTTATTGCTTGGACTCGTCTTTAGTTTACAGAAAAATGAAGAAGAGGGCACAAGTCCATAAACTGTCTGGCAGAGGTATTGCCCTCTCCCAATTTCATTGCAGACTTCTCCGAAAGACACTCCAAGCTTCATTGACACCCGTGTGCAGTCTCACTGCCAGGTTAGTTCACCTCTACTTTCTCATTTGAAAAACTACCATCAAGCCAAGATGAGTGGCTCCACTTATCCACGTACTCCATGGAGTATTTTCGGTACTCCATGACATTTTTTCCCTTGAAACACCAGGATCACAAATAAGGTTGTAAGACTGTTTCACCCCTGATATTTGCCTTATTGTAATGCATTCTTGCAAATTCTTGGCGTATAGAAGATTGAGTTTCTTCCACTTTCCAAATTTAGTCGCTGGCTTCCCATTGACTTCCACAGTGAGATCAACTGTGAGGCCGCGTGTCTTGCTCTTGCCACTTGTGACTTTCCACCCCTCTTTGTTCTACCCAAGATCTTCTTCCTATCAACTTGGGTCTGTCTTTTACCGTGATGTTACCAAAATGAGCCACATAGCTGGAATACCTTTCTGCAAATACCCCATTTAATTTTTCCATGTCTCTTCCAAAGTACAAAACCATGCTGGGACACAAGTCATTTTCCCCTTTTCTTCATGGGATTCCATTTGGATTGTAACCTCATGGGGCAGGTACTGTCTCATATTCATTATGCTGTACAGTACCCACCACACCATGGGTCATTAGGTAAAAATTACATAATCTGTCATTATTTTTCTTTTCATCCCCTCCCTGAATAGGGTTCAGCTTTATTTTAATGCCCCAACCTCTGTTTTCAGGTGTTGGTTCACGGCTTGAATGTCCCACGTGGTTACTCTTTGATTCTGTGTTTGCGCGGCATCCAACAGAATGGGAGCTTCATCTGTGATTGCCAGTATGTAATAACAAGGGTCGTGTTTGAAAGTTTAACTTGTGACATGTGTTGCCAATGTAAGGAGCAATCAACTGATACAATATTAAAGTAAAAAAAAAAAATTAACATGTTTCTAAATTTAGCTAAGTACTCATTGTCAGTCTTGAACAACAACTCAGGATAGCTTTTATATGCAAACCTTGAACTACTCAGAAAATCATTATGTAGAATATAATTCAAACTTTGTATCTCTGTTCACATAGTCCTAAAATAATTGCAATTACTGCAAAAGCAGCACCAAAATGATGATCTGTGAGGGATTTGCAGAAGTATATGTGTTTCATCAGCTGGCTCTGCAGCAGGCATTTATAGCAATATGATAATAGCCTGCACTTCTCTTGCTCATCCATGGATCTCCAGATATTCTACTAATGCTCAGTAAGTTATGTATGATACTCACTTCCCCATCCAGTTCACATGATGAGCTGGGTAAGTATTAATACACATCTCCAGACGTTAAGAGAATGTAAACGTAGCCACAGCAAGGAACAGAGAGACAGCTGCCACCCATCCTTTGCTTTGGTGGGTCCACTGACGAGGGGACAAAATGGAGAAAACCGCTATGGTTCCACTGCACACATTTGGCCATCTGTTGGCTGATGGGAGTAGTGTGATCAGGTGTATGCAATGCGGTGGTGTTTCTGAAGACTTAAGGGCCTATACTCTTACGAGCATTGAAGTGTGTCCTTCTTCCTGTTAATTTCATGCCACGTCCTGTCTTCTCGGTGATAGCTGTTAGTCCAGTAGCTGTCACAGTCTTCCCTAGGGGAACCGAAGCATGTCTTAGCAGTAAAAACTTGTAGATGTTTCTACTCCCATACACAGTCATATGAACTACCTCCTTCCAATTCATGATCAAATAACGCCATGTACCAATAGCTGTAGTCATTTATTTGGCAAAGTAAAAGGACGTGAAGTATTGTAAGTTTCTCTAGAGGAGATTCAGCAGCTGGGAAAATAAAAGCCATTGCTGTTTGGCCAGCTGGTCCTCCTGGGACTTCCACACAAGTTCTGTGCACACTGATGGTTTGCCAGTCACAGTCAGGGAACCAGTGGCTTAATTTGTAAACTGTGCATAGCAAAGACAGCTTGGATCCCAGCAGAAACAGCTTGGATCTTGGTGCCATTTATAGGGTTGAACTTGCTATTAGCATGCAGTGCATAAATGTTAACTGGTGATGAAAATAGATGTTCAGACAAAAAGTCATATGTGATCTAGATCTTATGCTCCATTCATGTTTTAATTTTCCCTGATGTTACTGGAAACCACTTTGCCAGATGTTTCTGCCCTACTGAATGTGGATTTCTGGAAGTTTGGTCTCTAGCTAGATAGGAATGCCAGAACTACTGAACGGTGTGAATTTGAGGTTTTCTTACCCCAAAAGGTAAGTAGAGAAGTGACTGTTTAAATTTCCATCCTGTCCTTGTTTGAATATCCATTGGATTTTCTGGCTGAGTAGCAATTTTATGTTGTAATTTTTGATAGCTGGATCGAACTATATCATAGGGAAGAACAAATCAGAGGCAAGAAACTAGGAAAGAACAGTGTTGCAGGAGCATCATAGGTCAGAATAAGAGCTCACAAGGTTGTATCTTCATAACCCTAGGCATCACACTCTGTCTTTCACCTCACCATCTACGAAATGCAGCTAAATGAATGTATTTTCTTTTTCCACCCCACTGTCTTCTTCCTTGAGAGAACTTGATTTTTTTCCTTTGATTGGATCTTTTGGCTTCATGTTCTATTGTATCAGCAAATAAATTCTTCCTAAATTCCTTTAATATCACCCCACTCCATATCCCATTCTCTCCCAGTGGCTATGATACGGGCTAGCTTGACACAGATTTTTGGCATTTCTTCATTACTGCCTTCTCTTTTTTCTACCAGTACAAGATCCTGTATAATGCACCTTGAAGTGTTGTCTTATCCTTTTGTTCTTGTTTATAACTCTTTCTTTAAGGTGGTTGCCAGATACGTGTGCACATTATGTTAAAGGTCATGGGTCTTATTCATGAAAAGTTCCATTTTAAAGGCTAATGAAAATCAAATCTTAGTGTAAAGGCTCATCAAATTCGTAGCAGGACTCCTCAAAGGTTATGCTCCATGTATCTGAGTATGATGCCTATTCACTGTATTTCTTCCATAGGTTCAACTTTCATTAAGAAGTGGTATGATTTTCTTCTGATACCATCCTCAATATTGAGACCTTAGTACTCTTTTCTACCAGCTTCATTATGCTAATGTTTTTCTTCTTTTCATCCCTGTTACATAGAAGTATGTCTCTAGGGTCTGATTTTGCAGCCATTGGAGGAAGATCCAGTTTCTGTCCTTTTATACATGTTATAGCCATGATACATCTCTATAATGTAAGCAGAAAAGCTAAAGATAACTAAGCGACTCAGGCGTACTGGCAGTTCAACCCAAAACTGTTCAAAGTATTTATTAACACAATCTGTGTGAGATGAAATTAGCATGTGAGTTGTCTATTTTGTTGGTTTCCTGCTCTATGCATCCAGTTTCTCCAAAAATTCTGTAAATCGAAATCTTAATAAGTCCTTGATCTTCTGACACAGGTGAGATTTTCTTTGCTAACATACTGCCCGGCCTCTCGTTCTGCTGTTGGAGGAAAGGCATGCTTTTCCTCCTTGTGCTTTCTTGTATGCTCTAATCTCTCTGATTATTTATAATATTGCTGTCTTCTTGCTGATGACTTTTATTGATTATCTCAATGCTATAGATATCTTCAAGAACATCCTGGTTAGGTAAGTAGGTGTTGTCTTATCTTCATTTCATGGGTGGATAAACTGAGCATAAAGTGATGGGGACTTCATCTGAAATTTGCAGAGAACCTCAAAAATATTCAAGAAAAAAGCCTTTCCATGAGAAATTTCAGATCGATGCTTGTTGCAGCAGATTTGTTATTAGAAGAGGAAGATGCAGATTCCCCTCGTTTTACAGTGTTCCCTCTGGCTGATCCTTGTCTTGAAAAGAGAAGGTGCAAACCATCTTCCAGGCCAAAATGAGAAGGAGGTGGAGCCTTGAGCTTGCTGCACCAAAACCCCAAACAAGTAATAAATACTGCTAAAATAGCTTTTACTTGCAAACTAAACTATTTTGTAAGTGGCAGATCATAGTTGTTTTGAGCAGCAATTTTGTGCAGGCTAATATTTTACTACTACAGTTAATAGTAGTATCCCAATGTCTACCATTGTCCATTAGGGCAGAGTTTGGAAGGGAAATTTGCAGGAGTGAGGACAGTTCGATATGCAGATCCTATGTGTGAGAGACTGGGCTGCCCCTTTCGGCATCTTTGGTTGCTCTAAGGGAAAGGCTGCATACCCGCAGCTGATGGGCACGCCGCTGCTTCGGCCAGTATCAGCGGTATTACTTTTCAGTGGAGGAAAAAATACAGGATCCATTGCTTTCATTAAGACTTCATTGGTAGGGAGGCTTAATTGCTTGGAAACAAGGAGATTGCTGATAACTAAAATATCAGGATAGAAGACAGAAATTCCTCTTAGTGCTTCTAATGATCAGAAGTGGGAACTGCTGTTTGGTACAGGATCGCCTGCCAAACCCTCTTTCCAGTTTGGATGGTTTCCATTTCTTTTTTTTAAGCCAGATATTGTCTGGGCACTGGACCTTGCTTCCACCAAGCCTTTAGCAGCAGAGAGGCAAGATGCTTCTGCCTAAGATGGAGATGACACATTTGGGTGGAGAAGCAGAGGAGGGCAAAGGAGGCAGGCTGCTTTTGTGAAATTGAGGCTGAAAGATGGTACTACAGCTTCCAGAAGAACATGTCAAACCCTTTGGTAGAAAGATTTATTTCCTTCACTAAAATAGGAGAGTTGAGAAAAGGGAGGGGGAAAAAAAAAAAAAAAAAGAGAAAATAACACATACATGGGACTGCAAGAAGCTGCTCAGGGTGGGAATCAGGGAGGGAATTCCAGGCATCTGCCCAGCTGGGGAGGGCCTGAGGTCCAGGAGCTTCAGGGATTGCCAGCATGCCTGCTCCTAATGTGGCAGGTTAGGAGATCCGAGATCGTCCTTTGTTCATGACCATGTTGATATCTTTTCTTTGCCATAGAGAAGAGCTAAAGCTAAACAGCTTTCCTCTGTTCACATGCACCAAGGTGAACACTACAGAGAAATGCAAAGCTCTGAGGGAATGTGAGGAGGGTAAGAGAGAAGGTGACCATCCCTTCCCTCCGCAGTAGGTCGTGGGTTGTCTGAACACTCTTGGGTCTGAGTGGCAGAAGATAGTTTAGGTGTGCACCCCTGCATCCTTAAATTCCTGTGTGGCCTAATGTTTTTATTTGTCCAGGATGAGCTTCATTGCAGTGCCTCGGAGAAGGTATGTTTCATGGCTGGCTCTTTGTCTGGGGTCTGGAGGTGGCAAGACCTGTCCGTGGTATAAGGACTCTCCCTACTGTGGTATTTCTTCATGTCCTTCTGGTTTTTGGGCTACTACTGCTGTAAAGGTTGGCTTTCCAGGTGTATATAGTGAAAACACGGTTTAAGCTGGGTCTTTCTTCCAGATCTGAACTGCAACATCTCTCCCAGTCCTGGGAAGATGGGTTGGTGGCTGGTGTGTGTGGAGATGTGTGAATGACAATGTGTCTGCTTGGCTCTACCAGGGAGTGCATGTAGTCATTTTAAATGCCTAATCTATCTCCCTGAGCCTGGCAGTGCCTACGATGTGATCTCATATAGGTGTGTGATGTCCCCCTCCCCGAGTGCTGCTGTATCAGTAGCAGTAGTTGGCAATGGCATTGTCTGGCTAAGGAGGGGGGGACGGAGGGGGGGAGAAACAGCCTTACCTCATTGATTGCAGTTTATTGACATTAGGAAATTCATTGTCTGCGAAAGAAGTTGGTAATAATTAAGTGAGTTAATAAATAAGGAATGTGTGTGTACAGATCAGACAGTAAATAACTTACTGGCTTCTTGATTGCCCCGGCATTTTGCTTCTCTCTTCATACAAGGTGTGAAGTGGGCTGATGGTGGGCAGAGCGTAGTAGGGGATTCTTGGTACTCACCTGGGGAAGAGACGGTCCCCGTGAACCTTGGCTTTTCCTCCGGTGCTGGCGTGTGTGTCTGAGCCTGTCCCCGGGGGCGGGGAGGTTGTTTAATGCTTTTAGTGCCATTTTCCAACAAATGAGAGATGTGTTTAAAAATAGCAACAGCCCTTTGCGCTTGCCTTTTTTTAGGCATTTTAAGAAAGAGCTACGTCCCTTTGTCTGGGAGACGGGGAAGACGACCTGCTCTTCAAGGTCCTCATTAGCTCCTCTGGGACCGTGGAAGGGCTCCTGGTGGCCCCCCTCCTCTCCCCCGGCTGCACGTGTTAATTGTCCCCTCTTCACACACTTCGTGGCAAGCGAGGTCGTTTCGGAGATGTGTTTTGCTTAATGGGACCTGGGAAAGGTGTGGTGCATAAAGGAAATACCTCTCTTGGCCAGATAAATCCCGCATTTGTCAGCAAGACAATTCTCTTTTGTCTGGTTGCTATTGATGCCTGGGTTTGGGGCAGGGGGCTCGGGGTGCGAATGTGTGTCCGTGTGTGCCACTGTGCAAGCTCAGGTTTAGCTATTTGCGTACAGACTATAGCAGCATTATAATTTTTAATTGCAATTTCATTTGTTATTCTCTCCCTTTCCCCCACCCCTCTCTCTGTATAATCTGGATCATTGCTCTCTGTAGCTGATTCCGTGGGAGACCAAGCAGAGTGCGTGGGTGCAGAATATAGAAAGCCAGAGCCATAGAATCTGTTATTTGCGTCATTCTAGGAGACGGGGCTGTTTGCCTGACAAATATACAGAATTAATCCTGGTTTTATCAATATCTGTCTTTTGCTACAGTAGCCAAATACAAGTGTAAGGTGGTAGGGGGACTAGCTGCTGCTGCTGTTGTTGGTCGGATGGGGG
>NW_009647046.1:773208-774954 GCF_000708025.1 Charadrius vociferus
GGGGGGGGCGGGGGGGGAAGAGGGATAGAAAGGATGCTAAAATATATTCCACTCCCCCCACGCTGTTTGCCTTACAAATATTCTAAAACCTGAGATTTTTATCCAAATTGCTTTTTTGTTACAATTGCTAACCACGAGAAGGGGATGGGGGGGGAGGAAGGGGGGGGATATTCTTGCAAGGTCTGGCTATGCAGATTGCTCTCCCTGCCTGTGTTTCTGCATGGGATATGTGTGTGTTTTTTAAGAAATATCTCTCTATCCCCAGCGCATAGTCTTCCCCCCCTTCTTACAAACACACATATGCACACCCCTCAGGATTTTTGAGCTACTGTACAGAGAGCTGCACAACACAAAATATGGGGCTTGCTAATTAACTCTTTTCCTCGAATCGAAGTGCCTTACTGCAAGCACAAAGCTCCAAGCACAGACATCTTTTATGATGAACTAGAGCCTCTGAAGAGGAGAATCTGAACGTGACGTCAATAGCTGATAACTGACGCAGCCTTGCAAAGGAGTCTCAGGCTGGCTCCTTGCAGCCTGCAAGCCCTAATGATTCTATTTTTTCCCCAGTCCCCCCTCGTAGTGAATTACTAGAACGCAAACACACACACACCCTTTTTTCATATATGTATTTATAGATCCTTTATTCTCCAAACAAAGAATTTTTTTAAGGGGGGAAAGGCACTGGGCGGGGAGGAGAGAATTAAAAAAAAAAAAAAAACAACCAAAAAAAAACCAGCCCTTCTTTGTGCAGGGTGCAATTCACTGTATGAAACCATCTCTGTCTCTCGGCAAAGCAAGCATCCCTGCCTGAAATCCACATTTGTGCATGATAGCAAACTGGTACATGGTGGTTGTTGTGTTTTTTCCAAAGCCCACTTTATAAAGATACTGCAAGAAGACAGACACAGTAATGCTTGCAAGGCAACAGGCAGAGAGGCACAGAGACAGACTCAATACAACTGTGGATTAGGGGTTTTTGCAATAGGACAGCATGGAAGGCGGTCAGTTTGGGTTGGTTTTGATTTTTGGTGCTGTGTTGGTTTGTTTTGGTTTGTTTTTTTTTAATTCTCTGCAATGATGCACCTAAAGCAACTCTGGATGGTGGTGCAGAAAGAAGCTGGTGGGGGGGGGCGGGGGGGGGTGCGTGTTTGGGGGTGGTTGTGTTGAAGGGGGGCAGACTTAATGCACATTTAATGTTTTGGACGTAGCGTTCCAGCGAAATGCCTTTGTGTGTGGATTTTTTTCCCCAGTACCTGCTAAAAATAGCATCAGGGTTTTGATCGCGTTCCAGAAATAGACAGAGGGTTGCACTTGTATAAAAAGCGAGCGCGGGTGGAAGAAAACCTGGACATCACCGCAGTATTTTTTTCCAACTCCTGTCTGGAAATTAATTGTTGGATCCCCCCCCCTTTCCTCGCCCCCCTCCTCTCCCCCCTCCCTCCCCTAACCGAGGAGTTCCCGTCTGGGTAAGTAGTGATCTTTCCTGTGCATGGTGCAGAGAGTGGCTGGGAGGCTCGTCTTTATTTTCTGCATGAGTGGATTAATTTTTTTCCCTTCCTTTCTACTTTTCTTCTAAAGCGAGAGGGGTATACTCGTCCACATAATGAATTTGGTGCATGCACGGAGCCCAGAGACAGGGAATTCTTGCAGAAGGGGGAATCACCCTGTCGGTAAATCTCTGAATCAATAGCGAGCTGCAACTCTCTCTCTCTCTCTGTCAGTGCTGTTGAGCCCCTCTCCCTA
>NW_009647046.1:775299-776886 GCF_000708025.1 Charadrius vociferus
TTTGAAAGAGCCTGTACCTGATGATGGTGCTCCGCAAAATAAGAGGCTATAGGTTGCTTTATTTGGACTCACCCCTTCTCCTCCCACCTCATTTTTCCCCTCTAAGTGCTCACACCTTCTGCGGATCGTGTGTGCGCGAGTGTCTGTTTTTATTATTGCCCGTCCTTCGCGTCCTTAGTCATATCCTCACCAGATGAGTTGGTGGAATGACTGAATTAGAGGCGAAGTAGTGGGGGATTGTTGTGGTGTGTACGGAGTAGGTATGTGGGGTTACCTCGGTGCTGCAAACACCCGTCATCCCCTCGCCGCTTCTGGGAGCCGGGGAAGTTCTCGCTAGGCTATGAGCATGCAGGTTCCCAGGCATTCCGGCTAGCAGAGACATGTCATCAGCTTGCATTAAAAGAGACGCGGCAACACCGTCCGGCACTCACACGCACCACCCCGTTATCCCGCACAATGGTGTCCCTCCGAAACTGCCGTGGAGGGGGGCTTAGCCGCAGACTCAGACCTGCAAGGGGTGGAAAATGCAGAAGGCAGACAATAGCCAAGGAAGCCGCTTTCCCCCAAGCACGTTTAGCCACAGCCTTACAGTAAAAGCAAGCTTAGAAAATGGTGCACCTACCACACAAAGCCCAGCAACAATTGCGGATCCTGCAGACAATGGCATGATGCAGCCATGAGCATCAGTATAGCACGGCACATTGGGCTGGGGGGTGAGAGCACCTCCTGGCCAAGACCGCATGCAATGGCTCTAATCTCGGCATACAAAAGACATCATTTCTTGCAATTAATCAAACACCAGCGCCTGAATTCACAGCACGGTACTCCACCCACGGCTGCCCTTAATGTCTAAACCGTCCCTTCCCCGAGCTTGCGTGGTCGTATTTACAAGCAGACCCGATATCTAGTTTGTTTGTTTGGTTTTTTAAAGAAAAAAAAATCCCCTTACAACACGTGTAGCCAATCATTGCAACTCTTAATATATCTCTATAAAACAGTCATTAGAAACAAGAAATGCCCTCCTTCCTCGCCCCCTCCCTCGCCTTCCCAGCCCTCCCCTCCTAGATCGTTGCCTCTCTTGGCACAATGCATAAGATTACCCTTAACTGGATCCTATTAAATAATTCAATGGTGGCGGTGTAATTTTGGTTGGAAACTGCACGGATTTCCAAGTCGTGACTGTAAAAGTGAGTAATGTGCTCTGGCTGCGTCATGGCTCCAGTCACAGATGGTTCCAAACTGAGGAGAAATCGTGACTTCGACTTGAGACGTCCCCTCTCCATGAAAAGACCATCCAATCACAACGGCGTCGGGGGGCAGCCGGACTCCGCGGAGCTCGCTTTCTCCTTGCTCTCCCGTCCGTGTGTGTGTGTATGTGTGTGTGTGTGCGTGTGTGTCCGTGTGTGTGTGTGCCTGCGCGCGCGTGTGTATAAAATCCTCAACAAGTTGCAGAAGGGGAAGGGAGAGGAGGGGTTAATCCCGGGGAATCTTCTGCACCTAGTGAGATCGTGACCCTCCCACACAGTACAGTAACTTATATACATACCTGGAGGAAGGGACGCTTTGCTTTTGGGCTTTCTTAAAAAA
>NW_009647046.1:778321-780370 GCF_000708025.1 Charadrius vociferus
ATGTAGGAAGCCGCGGGAGACTTTGTCCTTCGCGAATCTTTTTGCGGTCTGGGCTTGCTGTACATAACTACCTACCCGGGAAGCCCTTACCCCAAAAAGCATTCGCGGAGGGCGCATTCGCCGAAGGAGCAGCAGCTGCGATCGCCGAGCCTTGGACTTATCTAGACTCTATGGGCTTCTATTATTAATTCCTTGCACCTTTCCCTTTTCCCGTGTCCAGCTTCCCCCCCCATCCCCACCCCCACCATGCTGTGAGTGTATATATGTGTCTCTAGATATATATGTAGTGAGAGAAATAAATACCCCTTTCCCCCTTTCCTGCTCCGCTTGGTCCCCTAGACGTTCAAATATTCACCGTCGCCTACTAGTCTAACTTTTTAATCGACTTTTGCCTAACGGACCAGATCACACGTTTATTCGGATAACTGTATGGTGGTTTTTATTTCATTAATGGAAAAATAAAAATAGAATAAAACTTCCGAAAAGTTCTCCGCCCCTCACCTTTCTCCCCCTCCCCTCCTTCCAGGGCATAGCTGTGTTTAAAAAATACGGGTGTCCTAGTTGATCGAGATTAATTCATAAAAAAAAAAAAAAAATCATCTTCGGAGCGATTCATTAAATGCTCTGTAATCGGGAGCCTCGGCTTATTTCGAAGTGGGGAGGGTGGGATTTACTGGGATCACCCCATAAATAATAGGGAGGGAGGAGGAGGGGGAGGCGCACGGATCCGCCGCGGTTTGGGGGAGACCCCAGTTAGCAGGAGATGCACCATGGAAGCGCTTGCCAAAGGCGCCTCCCTCCCCCCTGCCCACTTCCATCCTGATTTTAAGCAACTTGCAGCTCGGCGATCTCTCCGATCACTCTTTCTCCAAAAGCTAGTGCACTCGAAAAGGGTAAAAAAGGCAGAATCCGGGGGAAAACCCAGCCGAGGCGATGCTTTTGGACGAGGTGATTGCAAGCGAGCAAAGCAGCATCAGCACCAGCTCTCTGGTTCTGAAACTGCCTTGTGCATGCACACAGCACTGAGAGCATCTCAGGCAGGAGTTGGGGAAGCTGCATTTTCCCTCTCTTTGCAGTAATTACCAGCCCGGATTCCGTGGGCAAGAAATAAATAGCAAAGAGAAATCCTCCCTGCTTGCCGCCCCCCAAAAGAAAGAGCGATTAAGAGCAGATCTGTCCGTGCAGATCAGCCTCGTGAAAGAGACAAGATCTCAGCAGCAAGTTGGTAGCAGAGTGGCCGCTTGACGCAACACAGGGGCCTATGGTTCGCCCGGCTGTAAAATAAAAACGAGGGGGGGGAGCGATCTAGTGTCTCAACTGTTAGAAACTAGAAGGGTTCTCCCCTCTGCTCCCCCGACAGCGGCACGGAGGGAGATCTGGCTGCGAAAGGGCTGATCTTGCATTTCAGGGAAGCCTGCATTGGAGAGATCGGGCGAGGACTACAGCCGAGGCTAAGAGTTAATATTTCTCGAGAGATAAAAGAGATTTTGAAGACCTGCCTGCACTTTAGAAAAGAGTAAAAGGCCGGCTAAGGGACAGGCGAGGAAAAAAGGCGAAGGAAAAGCACCTCGGTGCACCCCTCCCTCCTTTCCTTCTTGCTCAGGACACGTAGCTTGAGCACTAGCTGGCTTGATGAAAACAAAGGTGGAAGGGTCACAATATCTTTCAAGTAGACTCGCATTTTCATAATTATTTATCCTCTTCTATTTAGAGGGGAAAAAAAAAAGGCGTTTGTCCTTTCTGGTCGCCAGCAAGCCTCTTTACGGGGGTTTTATTCATGTGAGCATATTTTAAAGGGAGAGACAAGGTACTGGAGGAACTTGAAGAAAAAAAAAAAAAAAAGGAAAGAAAAGAGAAGTGATAAGAGGGATCAGCCAAGCTAAGGCTAAAAAAGCATCCTCTCTCTTCCCTGCCTACCGTCGTCCCTCCAGAGGATTGAAACCGGGAGCGATTTGGGGGGGCAGCTTCAGGCGCGAGTGGAAACCCGAGCCACGGTGGTGCAGCTCCACGTCGCTTTACCTTGCCGGCCAACTGTTGCTGCCTTGCTAA
>NW_009647046.1:781141-803067 GCF_000708025.1 Charadrius vociferus
CCCAACACACACACACACACACACGCACACACACACAGAGGGGAAAAGCCCGGGTTGGCAGCGGGGAGGTTCCCGGGCGTTGAAAGAGGCAGAAAAAAATCCATTAAAAGTTGATAGAAGTTGCAGCTGCGAAGGCTGTTGCCTCGATTTTCAGTGAAACCTGTCGTCGTAAGAAGATGGGGAAGGAAAAAAGTGAGTGGCCTTTGGCTGAAATCTCCTCCTTTACCTCGTATTTCCTCTTCTTTCTTCACTAGTTAATGCTCTCTTCCCCTTGTAGTTAAATGCATCGTCGGACATTTGCAGTTCTCCTAGTTTTTGTCTCGTAGGTTCCTTCTTTTTTTTTTTTTTTTTTAAATCCACGATCCTTGAGGCAGTTAGTACAATTTTCTGCCTACCACTGTAATCACGAGGTAGAAAACTGAGAGGCAAATTAATTAATAGTACGTGTTTTAAGAGCAAAAGGACCCCCTCCCAGTAAAACAACGAAACATACTGTTGCTTTCAGTCATGTTTAGTGATCGCCCCCTGCTATGTTTCCAGACCTGGCAATTTTAGAGAAGGAGGAAATACATTCCAGTTACAAAATTTAAAAATGTATAGATAAATAACTACAGCAAAGTCTCTTTACATTTACTGTATTTTGAATTTTAAATTTAATAATATTATGAGTAAATAAAATACATAGGAAGGCTTTTTGCAAGAATTCTGGTTTTGGCCTTTCATTTTGGCATCTAATTTCTTGACGGCCGTTACCTGCTCACAAGTTGCTATGTACGATTTGCTGTAAAACAACAAAAATGTCTTCCTTCAGAAAACTGCCATTATGGGCAGCTGTCTTCAGAGGTTAGGGGCTCACTTGCAACCTGACTTAGGTCAAACACTTCGTTAGGACTCATAAAGCTTAGCAGTTCTTTACTGGTATCAGCTAGTTTACCACCAAACCGGACAAACTCTGCTTATTTAAAGATAGGAAAGAAACGTGGATCCTCGTAGCCAAAGATGGAAAAGGCCTGTTAGAGCCTCAAGTATATACGCCTCCTAGACCAGCATTTAATCTCCCCCAAAAGAGGACGTATCAAATATTAAACTAGTACTACTCTTGAGGTTTTTTAAAAGGTCAAGGCGTACATTGCTAGGAGCGAGGGGTCAGTGCATGTTAATTTACGTCTGTTACTGTACTTAATACAATTATATAAAGGCTAAGGGCCTGTGAATAGAATTGCTGCTTAAGGCCTCTAAGCCTCCTGTATTCCTGTCAGTTAAGGACTGAGAAATACCTCCAACCATCTGTAAAAAATTGCTTTGTGAATATGGGCCACATGAAATAATGATTAACACTCTTACCCTCCCCTCCTTCTACTGTCCCTCCCCCCAATTTTTATTAGTATTCAAATCTTTTACAGATCATCTGCACATCAGTTCTCATTCTTTCTCTTTTAAATCTGTTACCACAAATACAATTGGCTATAGTATTTGCATTTCCTGTGGTATGCTGCCATCTCATTTCTGGCTATAGAGATCGCCCTAACAAAGGACACATGTAAATTAACTTTTATTTTTATTATTATACTTTCAGGCAAGTTTTGTGGTGGTTGTTGTTTGTGTAGCTTTCAATAACTATCAAGTCTTGCTGAAATGCTAGTAGTTTTTAAAAATACTTTTGGAGGGGCTTTTTCTAGAAATTAAAATAAATACCTTTTTGCTTTTATGCTACTAGATACAACCCAAGTTCAGCGGGTGCAGGTTAATTTGGTTAGTGTCAGGTTGCCCCCCCCCCCTGGCCAAAAAAAAAAAAAAAAAAAAAATGACATGGTAGAGTCTGATGCTGTGTGCAACATCCTGCAGCATTTTTCTTTGCATACCAGCAAGGCTACGCATAGCAGTGACAATACACGTGTATCAAAATTCGAAGTCCCACAGCCTATTCTAGAGGAGAATCAATTGTCCTGAAAAGAAGCTGAAAAGACATTATTTTTCTCTCCTTCTCTGAAATATTTTATGGGAACTACTCAGGGAATGCTAAGTAGGGTTTGTTGACTTGCTGGCAGTACCCACACAAGTCTGTTTTGCCAAAATATTCCCACTGTTATTATCACCTGTTTAGCATGACCACTGGAACTGCTCTGATAACCAGTAATGCAGTTAGCAGTTCTTACAGCATGCTTAGCTGGCACTGCATTTGTCTAACGTAGGGAGCATAAGAGTGAAAACCCTGATGAAGCCTAATTAGCAGTAGAAGTGGTAGGGAAGGTTAGCAGATTTATGGTACTGCAGATGCGATAAGCGGTCTGGGGCAACATATAGGGTGTAGCCTTATCAAACTTCAGAGAGGAGCACTACAGCAGCCAAACTTAGTCTGAAATGAGACTATGCTGTTTCACTTTAACTTCTGTTTGTAAATATAATCCATTTCCATTTGTAAATATAACAAGGAAAGAGATGCGTTTGGACATGAAGCAGTGTCCATGGATGTTGTTTGGAGCAGGGAGAAGTTGTTGCACTTTAGTTAAATACAAGCATTTTTCCGTACAAATGACCTAGTATTGTTCATAATAATACACAGAGGCACAGGGTTGGCCACACACGTGCATGCACACATGCACGCAAAATACCTATGTATGTGAATATAAAATGGATTTTTTTTTTCTAGCATTTTGTTTTAATTCCGGATAGTTGAGCTTCCTAATTTGTAGAAGAGAGTTACAAAACTTGTCCCTGTGAAACTCAAAAGTTTCCGCCAAAAAATAAGAAGCTGCACTTATGTTTTACAGCATATTTGGTGCTATTGTTCATATGGGTTTGGAAGAACGATAGAAGATACTTTATTATATTTGCGCATGGAGAAATGCATCACGGTAGCAGCATGACATAAGCCTCGTTTCCAATATAGCTTTAGTCTCTGTAGAATCTCCCCAGTGTTGGTACGCACCATCTGCTCTGCATGGTCACAGTATGGCCAGAGGCACGGCTCGGGTGCTTCCTGTGACCAGCATTCCTGTCCCTGTGCAGGTAGCCATCGGCTGAGCTATAAGCGCGGTGACAAGGACATGCATTCCGGTACCGATGGTCACCAGGATGCAGCATTAACCTCCTCAGGAGAAAAGGGACGATTCTCTTGAGTCCAGCCAGAGGCAAAGCGTGCCCCCTGTGTTTGTGTAATTGTTGCGAGTTGTGGTGGTGTTAGTCCTAACATCTGGGCACCACATTGTCCCCTCCCAAGCAGGCATGGAAGGGAGACACGCATAAGGAGAAGGGAGGTGAATTTCATGTTCCATTTATTTTATTAGGGGATTCCCCCATCCCCAAAGCTTGTCCTCTGAACGTGACAAATCCCTGTCTTCCTCCTGCTCTTGTTGCTCTCCCATTGCAGCAGCACTGTCTCCCAGGAGGTGGCCAGGCTAACTTCTGAAGGTGTCCCCTCTGCTAGCCAGTAGAGGTACTGAAAGGGTTATTGTCAACTTCTCCCCACAACTGAAAGTTGCCGCTCCACCTAGTTTTTTAAAAAGGGCTCAGAGTAACGTGAGTTTCTAGGCCGAGAATATAGTAAACAATTTACTAAGAATAAAGTCAGGGTGTGCCCAGGAAAATGTGTTCCATCATCCCTTATTTTCAGTGAGCTGTAAGTAAACAGTATGGGATAATGCCATGCTAAATAACGTAAGCTATCACGGGCTTCTGCCCGAGTGGACAAGGTTCAACCACCTGGGAAACCCGAACATTTTCAGTTTGCTTGCAAACCTTTCTGAAAAAGGGAATTGCAAAAAAAAATTCTTCTGAGAATTTGATTGTTTTAAATGGTGTATTTTCAAAATGAGTGCATGGTTGAAGGAGAAAAATGGAAAGCAGTAGGAAACTGCCATGGAGAAATTACATCTATTTTTTTGATCCATTTTCCCTCCTTGAATTATCTGCCCTCACGTGAACAGTTCTACCAGATCGGTGTGGGAGGCAGAAAGCACTGCCAAATCAGGGCCCACCACACTCTTGAGCTTGTAGCTTTACTGAAGCAAGTAAGGTTATTTTCCAACAGCGGAATTGGGACAAGCACTGAAAAAACATGTGCTGTTGTGCAGCTCGTGGTATTACAGTCCCAACTGTATGGACGTAAGTCAGTGTCCGTGTTGGTGTCCACCCTCAGTACAAGCGAAAGCAGGGAAAGGAGGAAGCGGCCTAGAAGAGAGCGTGTTTGATCTTGTGCGGAGTGAATGCCACATAGTGTCTACCCCAGGGAAAAAATGTCAGCATTTCCCGGGAGAGGAGTAAAAACGAAAAAGGCCAGTTAATTAGGAGAAGAGTTGGGGAGAAGTGGCCAGCAGCCATGACACTATCGGCTATTTAACTTCAATATACAGAATATGTAGTCAGCAGTATTAATTTAACATAGGTACCAGGAGCTGCGAGCATCCAAACAAAGGCACAAAAGCCAAGACAGAAACGTATCAATGCCCTTGCCTTTCTCTGTCTGGAAAGCC
This sequence comes from Charadrius vociferus, assembly GCF_000708025.1. Lineage (NCBI taxonomy): Eukaryota > Metazoa > Chordata > Aves > Charadriiformes > Charadriidae > Charadrius > Charadrius vociferus. The sequence continues at coordinate 785,614 of NW_009647046.1, forward strand.
TGGCTGGGTGACTTGCTAAAACTCTGCATGTCTGGCGTTAGCTGCCTATGTCCTTAGTGGCAAGCTGATGCCAGGTCTCTATCACTTTCTGGTTTCCTTTCTAAATCTCTTTAATTATGTTGTTACATGTTAGTTAATTTTCAGCATGTGTTCCTCCACTCTGTTTTGTCACATTAGAAATGGCCAGTGATTTAAGTGAAAAGAAAACCACTAGGAGTAGTGTGGGGAGGAGACAAGAAATGTACATAAGCTATTTATCTGCTAAGAGAATGTGAAGAATCCTGATACACCTGTTAGAAGTTCCTGGCTCTGCCAATACGTTTGCCAATTTTGATGCAAACAGATACTCATTGCTACTTTGCTGTTTGTCGGTACGTCTTCAGTGCAGGGATGGTGCGGTGAGGGGTTCCCTGCCCGGGCACAGCTCTCAGCCCTTGCCGTAGATCTGCTCATGTGGCCTCCTGCTCCTCAGAGAGGCTCCAGCCCACATGTCCCAAATGGAGGGCCAGGCAGAGTCCCTGGTTGGAAGAGGAACTGAATTTCCTCTCAAGGAGGTAGAAAGACAGGGACATCCTAAAGTGTGGGGAGAGATACAATGGCTTTGGAGAGTGTAGTTTTTTGCCAATGTATTTGGTAACTTTCTTTTCTGTCCAAATCAGGACGTAAGAGGCCAAAAAAAGAAATTAATTAGCAGAGTGACGCATAGGCTTTTAAAAAATTCTGTCCACTGTTGATTCCTGGACTCACCCTCATCAAAACAGCGCCTCACAGTCACCCTCCTTACCCTCACGGGAACATCTGCTGGGGAAGTATCGTATGGCACAGGTAGAGAAATGACTGACTGCAACTCATGATGTGAACGTGGCAAAACAGTTCCTATTTCTCCTCTTTCAATCCCCTCTCTTTTTTTTTTTCCCTTTTTTTTTTTCCCCCCTGTTTTCCCTTTACTTCTGTTTCATTGTTGCTCCTTCTCCTTTGTCCTGACTCAGGCATACACACATTGTCTCTCTGTTTTCCTTCCATTGTGTCTCCCAGATTTTCATTCACCTCTATGGACACCTGTCTCTGGAAAGGGCCCTCGGCTGATTCCCCTGCTACGCTGCTCCTCCCGCCTTGTTTCCTACGATGCACAAGACAAGTGCTCCTGGTGAACACAGGAGTAGAAAACTGGGAGGCAGGGCAGAAGGCAGAGGAGTGAGCCTGAGTCTGAGGAGCCAGTTCAGCAGACGTGATCGCTAGCTGGGTTGGCCACTGTCTTCTGGCTCTTGGACGATCACAAAGTTCATCGTGGAGCAGAGGAAGCAGATGTCAGGGCATGTCAATGTAAGTGTGAGAAATCTCCCTCTCGGCTGCTGAGTTTGGTGTTAAGGTTCCTTGCCTTAATTGCTTCGTAGGTAAATTAGGTTGGGTGTGTGCTGCTGTGCCTGTTGCAGAGGGCTGATGCGGACTTTGCAGGCAGTGTGGCTAGATTAGAAATGGATTACCCGTCTGCAGTACGTTGCAGACGACGATGGAAATTGCAAGGCATGGAGGGGAGCATGTGCTCCCTGTTTTATGAGAAGTTGAGGCAAGGAAGGGTGGGAAGAAAGAATCTACTACACAAAAATACGATTTGTTAACATGTATTCCACATTTTTATATAGAGTTTTGTAAATAATTGTGTGTGTGTATGTTCATATGCATGCATTTTTATCACGCACTTGTAGCAAAAGGCCAACTTAACTGAACCAAATAAGAAAAACAGGAGCAAGAAAAAAATCCCAACTTTACAATACTGATTTGTACACTGAACTGTTCTAGTCCATATACCGGCAGATCACCCACATATTTGTCTCTAGGCTTTATTAAGAGGTTGAAGTACGTGGATATAGTGTGACATAAAAGAACAGGGTGTCAAGTCACTAAGCTGAAACATTTGGGAGCTCCGCTCAGCAGGCTTGCAGTACAAGGGATGTTATGTTGAAGTGTGGCCCTAAAAGTCGTCTTGAAGAACCTATGGCAATGACTTCTTAAAGCCCCATGTTTTTATTTTTTTTTTTAAAAAAGGTATGTTTGTGAGAAGAAAGAGGAAAAAAATTATCTTTTGTTTTGAAATTAAATTAAAAGACTTTATTTTATATTTAATGTCAGAAAGCCAAATGCAAGTGTTTTATGTTAGTACCTGACAGCGAGGAGGTCAAATGGCTAGGATAGGAAGATGAGCAATTAATTTTTAGGTTTGTTTTTTTTTTTACTGGCCAAACTGAATGAAATGCAAGAATAGAGAGCCTATAAAATGGAAATTATTTTTTTTTTTTGTTTCTCCAAGTGCTTTCTGGTTTTGCTTTTTAAAATAAAATTAGTATCAGAAACTGGCATTTTTACATAATAATTTTAAATTTATGCAATAGTTTTAACTTACCATAACAGTTCTACAAGGTGCATTTTTTAGTTCTTCTTTAGTTTTTCTTATCTGATATTTGTGAATATGTAAGTCCTTGTATGTGCATGCAGACTATTTTATGGGTGCATGGACAGATGTGTATGAGCACATATGAACATATCCACAAATACATGTGCGTGCAAATCCATAGTAGAAACACTAAAGGCAAAATGTGATCCTTTTCTTGATATGTATAAGTTTTACAAAAATTTAGAGATGGTTTACTGATTCATAGGTTTCACAGTACACTAAGAAAATTATGGTTTATTTCATAAATATTTACTAACTTTGTAAAGCCCTATTCCGTAGTAATTATGCTGAAGTACAGGGCAAACTATTTTATTATATCACAGTTTATGGAGTCGAGGACATTTTACAAGAAAAAAATGTTTATTGGCCTGTGATTGCCTGCCTTTCTGCAACTTTTACTCAGTTTTTAACCCCAATTTTAACCATGTAGTCAGGAAAACTACATCCTGATCCAGACAGGGCTTTCCTATTCCAAGCAGTCTTCTAACAGGACTTAGCCTGACCACAATAGGGCTCCTCACAGCAGTAAGCGCTGCTCAGAGAAGCAGATGCTTGCAGGGAAAGCATTTTGTCTTGCACTACTGCATCTGAGATTTTTTTTTTTCCTTCCTTTTCACAATGGGTAAAAATACCTTGATTGTGTTGAAAATCAAGCTCTTGCTGAATTTTGCTTTACTTTTAATTGTCCAGGCACAGAAGTGGGATAAAGACCCTCCCTGAAGGATCCTAGTTTCTGTGAATTTCTATTTGTTGTTATTTTGAATAGTTTCTATAGGATGTAGTTCTGGCACTGTATGACTGGTTCTCTGTTCCCATGTTTAGGAAACCTATTAGCAATAGATATTCTGGCTTTATTAATCCACTGCCCCATGCTACATCTACTCCAGGGCAAAGGGACTATTCAAAGCCTGAGAGGAATATTTAGTTTTCCAGGTCCTCTCTGCTCAGGTTGTCAAAAGATGAGTGTGGGGGGTATTTTTTTTATTATTATTTTTTTAACACTAAAAATTATTGCCTGGCAACTGAACAGAGACCTTCAAAACTTGTATCACACAAACCATTGGTACCTTGTTAGCTTGCTTGCTTGATTCCTTCTCTGATTATTCATAGTCAAACTAGGCCTTTCTCAATGTAATGGGTTTTAAAAATATATGTATAATGCAAGCTGCCAAACTGAGAATGGACATCCTGCAGTTTAGCACTTAGTAAACAAAATATGAGAAAGTACTTCTATACCAATTGGTTAAAAGATTCCCAAATGAACAGGAGTGCTGAAACCCTTGTAACCTGCTATACTATATCTTTTTGCATAAGACTCTCCTATATGGTTCCTGAGATTATGGAGTCAGTTCTGTTCTTACAGTGAGGCCATTAGCAGAACTCCTTTAGACTTGTATACAAAAAGTACTGGTTACAGAGTGATAATTTTTTATTCTGAAGTTGTTATTTGACCTCTTCTTTTGAGGCATATTCATCCTTTTCATTTATTTTGTTCAGTTGATATGTGTTTATATACAGTAGAAACATCATGATTTAGCTATTTTATTTGCTGCCCAAATTTAAGCAGATACTACATGCAAGAAAAGCAATCTTGGAAAAAAAAACAGGAAAATCTGATGAGATTGAAATGGAAGAAGACATTGTTCTGTATAAAATAACATTTATTGCATTTCCTCTCTATTTTTTCTTTTCACGTTAATTTGGGTGTTCGGATCTACAAAAGACCACAGTCCGTCTGCCGCCTTCCTCCCCTGCCAATCATGTAACACACATTAAACACTACTGAACTCACTGGTACCACATAAGCATGCCCCCCTCGTATTCCTCACACTCCATATGTGAAAATTTAGCTAGCACTGTCCCAATTAAATAATGGTAATTGTTTTCACTCCTTCTAAACTAAACCAGTCTCTTGATTAATTCCTGTTAAAGGAATTTCTTGTATAAATTTGAACTAGTATAGTAGGACTCTGTATATGGGGGATTGGGTATATGTGCATATATGTAGGCATATGTGCATTAAAAAAACAGGAGAAGTATAGTAACTGAAAATAATAAATATAATCAAATGAATCTGTCCTCTTTTTTTTTTTTTTATAAGGCATTTGGGTAGGTTAATAGAATTTTAAGTTGTTCATGAAACTGCGGTATAGTTCTCTTATATAGTGAAACACTTATTCTGGAGAGGGATTTCACAAATTTATTGCTGTTCCAATAGTTGCTTTGAAAATGTGTTTGAACGTATGTGTCTATGAGGTGCATACTGCGCACCTAGTTTAACCAAATCTGATCCAAACCCCACTGAAATGAAGGGTTTTTTTTTCCACTGAATAGGAGTTGTATCAGTGTCTTCAGTAGCCTCATTTATTTGAAGGAAACAGCTGTCATGATTTCTGTGTGCGTATGTGGGCACGTGTAGCCATGTATATTTTACCCACCTATCTGTCCATATTCAAAACACACATGTTTTTTGTAGTTCTTGCTGTGGCTTTGTGCATGCATTAGGTGGACACGTGCATATGGGAAGAACTGTGTGACAGTGGTCTCCTCTTTATGCACAAGTATATATTTTTTTTACGTCTAGGGGAATAGGCATCATCTAGACTTCAATGGGAAAAACAGATTAATTTTTGCTGCTTTTTTCCATTTTAATTTGTCCTTGAAGGTCAAAATTATTTTGGTGATCACTTCATGTCACGATTTTTATTTGGAAACAGACTGTAATGTCTCTGGCACAGGGACTGAGAAGTCATGAACACGTATCTGAAGTGTCTAACACACCAAAGGAGATTTTTTTTTTTTTCTTGGTAGTGATAAAGCAACTGTGGGCCAAATCCTGCTTGCTTTATTATCCAAAATTTTCTAACAAAGCCCACTTACTTAATTACAGAGCTAAAAATACTGGTTGCTTTCATAGGTGGGCTTTTGCATCTGTATGTATAATAGGCATGACATTAAACAGTTTTTCATATATTTAGAATGCTTTTATTTATTGTCTTGCCTTTCCCTGCTGACTAGTTTAGGAGCCTAACCTCAGACAAGCAAGTTTGAAATTTTAGGCCATTGGTTTTTAACCTTACAGATAGTCCCCAAACTATACAGCACTTATTTCTGTATCAGCTTTAAGAATAAATGTATATAGAATCTGAAAATTATGAGCTATTACTTTCTGGTATCCAGAAGGTAACCACAGTTGGGTCTAATGGAGTTTTAGGAAAAGATGTCAAGAAGGAATCCAGTCAGCTTGCTCTCTGCCATTTCTAGCAGCCCTAAACAGTATGGAATTTGAATATCAGCATTTTGGTGGAGCAAATAGAAGATCTGGGATCTAAGGGAATTCTGAAAGGTATAATTGTGCTAATAGAGCATGATGAAACGTGCCCATTTGGTCATCTAGGCATCAGCGTCTGGTGAAACCAATCTGTGCAGTCAGTCCTCCACTCTCTCAGGCCGGCAGACGCGTGAGGCTGTGACAGTGTGTCCAACTGGGTGAGTGGGCAGGAGAGGGGACATGCACCATCATGCCGAGGCCACCTTCTTGGTGCGCGAGTCCTGCTGTAGCTGCGGCACCAGGTTGTGCTCTGCTGGTCTACCAGCAATGCTAGCTCAGCCTGTTAGAACATCTGGGTCAAAATAGAAATGGAATACAGTTGGTCCTGACCTTTAGTCCCAAATTGTTTTTAACTTCAGTGGGCTTTAGTCTGGTAAACCGGGAGGTGTTTAAGATGTGTGAAGTCCCTTGGAGTTGTGGTGGCCAATACCAGTCGGTTGAGCCAGCAGCCTGCCTCAGTGCCTGCAGTGGCAAGGCTCGAGCTAGTCAGTCTATTGAGGAGGAGTAAAAACGAAGCAAACTGAACGCTAAAAATGTAAGAAGGAAACTTGAACACAAAAAAGATACCAGAAATACTTGGGGGCTCGTTTTGAAATTAGAAGTTCTGGACGCATGGTGAATGCAGGCTTGGCTTCTTATTCGAAGGAATATTTGTAATAACTTTGTTTTATTTATTCTAAAGTCAGGCAGCGTTGCAATGGAGACCTAGAGGATGTTTTAAAATGGTTGCTTAAGAAGCACATTTGCCTAGTAGAAGTAAGCCTTAATGAAAGTTTTACTTTGTATATGCTTATTCAAGGGTCCAGTATGTGAGTAAGAAAATGTTTTGTAGGAAAAAAACCCGATAAGTATGTCTGTTAGGCATGATAGAGATTCCAAACCCATGTGTGTAAAGGCCAAATACAGCTCATTTTCCTTACTTTCATTTACTGGGAACAAGACTATGGTAAATAATGTATTTGTCTGAGTGGCCAGAGCAGAAACTGGCATTAAAAATTAGCCATGAGTATTATTTCTTTGGATCCCTTGGAAAAAAAATAATTCACATTTATAATGAAGCAGAGAACAAACAAAAATTTAAAACTTTACCATATCTTTCTTGCTATAGCTAGTCAGAGGGTAATTGATATAAAGTGCATCATGACTTCTACAGCTAATAAAGCAAAAACTAATTGCATGTTTAGGTAACAGTCAAATCCATATTACTCTGTCCCATGAATCTAGTCCTCTTACATGTAAGCAGGATCTAGCCCATTGGCTTCTTACGGGCAATTCAGATACATAAAGAAAGCGTATTTTGGTGCAGTCATATGCAAACAAAAGTCTCCCACCCATTTACAACCAACAAAGCAGGTTTAGGATGAATTTCTTATATGAATGTAACCCAAAGTAGGAAGGAAAAATAATTCCATTGAGGTAGTAGTGGAAGCTAAATGTTAAACAAGCTTGGATCAGAAAAAGAAATTGTTAGAGCAGCATACTGCCATTTTATCACTGTGTCATCTGTTAATATAAATGTTATTAAATAAATATTAATATTAAAAATAAACGTTAATCTTCTTCTTGTATTTACTTCATAGTAACAGTCATATTTTCCCTTTTTTTTTTTTTTAAATTTTGACATTAAAAATATAAACAATTTTTGCTGTTGAGAAAAAAGGCTGGAGATTTTTTTTTCTCCATTTAAACTTCTGATTAACAATTTATTTACCTGTCACTTATTGTTGACCATGCCAATCATTGCTTTTTATTTGATATTTTACTTGATGTTTCTTTCTGGGTGGTATATGCAGCAGGTTTTAATTTCTGTATGGTTCTAATCCTCTATTTCTACGTATGTTACTAATATTTTCCTTAGAAATATCTTGTGTTTCAAATGAGAATTTCCCCTATGTGAATTTACATTTATATTGCAAAACACTAAATACTCTATACTGAAGTTTTCTTGTTTTGAGCAGTCACTGTTTGGGATGGTCTTTCTTGCAAGCTTGGGGATTCAGGTTTGAGGCTATAAACACTTCTGTACGTATGAGTAAGTCTAATTTTGTGAGTAGTCTAAGCCAGCAGGGCTCCTCAAACAAGTGCGTGTTTGCAGGCTTGGGACCTGCAGATATTTGGATGGAGGAGAAGACAGGGGAGGGCTACAGATACTAAGTTTTATTTTTGATTACATATGCCTGCCAGGTTCATTAAGAAATATGACAGTATATTTCATGAAATTGGCTGGATCATTTGGGACATGTAACACATAAATGAAACTGTTTGCTTAATTTGGTACCATAAGATAAAGTTAACTTGAATACCTGATATCTTAATCAAATCTCGTCATTGTGATTGTTGAGACCTTTGGTCTTTATTTAGTTAAATTTATAGGTAACATTCTAACATCTAGAAATCTTCCCATCCAATGATACCTGGTTGAAAAATCTGCAAAAACAGGAATCAGTCTCTCAGATTTGTGGGGGGTGAAAAGGCTTATTAAAGATGCTATTAGATTAACAGCTTTTTATTTTTTATATATGTTGTTTTAGTTGCTATGTTTTTTCACTAAGATTTTTTTTTTGGTTAGTTAGGCTTTTTTTCCCCTTCACCCCACCCCTTCCAAACTGCAGCCACAAATTAAAAACCAGCTAAGAAAAAGCTACATGCCTGGTTCTTGATACTGCTCCTACTGAATTTAATGGGATCAGTACCAGTTTTAGAGATGAGGGGTATGGTGTAAAAGCAGAAGGACAGAGGTGCATAAAAAGAGTATTTCACAACTCGGAGAATATTTATAACGTAGTCAGAAGCTTGTGCAATGAGAGAAAAGGGATCTGAGGACATAGTCGATGGTAAATAAGGAGGCCAGAAAAATCAGTGTTTTAGAAGCCATGTTTGCAAGTGTGACAAATATATCTACCCGGGAAAGGGCAATTAAGTTTTTAAACAATATTATTTTTACAGTCGTGAAAATTAAGGAAAACTCTGAGGGTCAAATTCTGCCCTTAGATATAGTCATATATTGCTTGTTGACATTGAGAGGGAAGATTTTAACATTTCACATCTGACTTGGAACCAAAACAAAAATCCTATTTTCAGATGCCTCTGGAGTGACTTCCAGATCAGAGGATCCCCAATTCATCTGCCAATGTATAGAAATATGATTTCATCAGGCAGTGAGAGCAGTCTCTTTGGAGTCAAACATGATAGCTACATAGCAATTACAAATGGCAATTTTGGCTTTTACAGGAAAGAGGCAATTTGCTCGTATGTAGAACTTCATACTACAGATGACTGTTTCTGCTAAAAGGAGCGACAGCAATTCCAGCCGTCGCTCCCTCTTCAAACTTCTTCATAATGGCTTGGCTCCTCCGTCCTGTAAATATGACTAGCCCAAATGAACTGCTACATTCTGTGATTCAAATAGAGCATCAGTAAGCAGGACTTTCAAGTTCTCCTCCAGGCTCCACCAGCTTCTGAGTATAACCCTGGACAGACATCAGTTTTTCAAATGGTATGTAGTATTTATGAGAGACATGTTTCAGCAAAATGGAGGCTTCAGCAAACAGGCACGGTTTGGGGTAGACTGATCCTAGGCAGCTGGTTACTGAATTGTGGAGATTGGCATACCCTCATTTATTCTACTTTGCTCACTTCTCTTACGAGTGTAGCTTGGTGATCCCATCTGAACAGCCTGGTTGCTGATAGATTCTGAAGGTTCCTGTCTGGAATAGTAATTTGCTCCCTCTCCATTGTTAAAAATTACAGAGAAGGTGAAAGAAGGCAGCCTGCCGTGTCAGAAGGCTATGTACAAAGACAGGTAGAAAGGTTTTGGTGGGTCTTCCCAAACCACACTGACCAGAAATGAACTGTCCTTTTTTATCTGGCAGTCCTCAGCAATGTCAACACTTAGTTTTTCTCAGCTGTCTTTGCAGGACCCGGCTAAGCTGCCTATGATGTTTCTTGGCCCTTTGTTGAAGGTGGCGGTCATCAAATTTTTGATTGTAATTTGTCTCGCAAAACATTTTATTTCTGTGGCTATTGACATATACAACAGTCTTAACGCACCCCCCCATCCCTCCCCAAATTAAAAGTTCTTGTCTCCTTACTGTCAATCAGGATCAGCTTCCTGAAGACCAGCAATGGGTATGTCCCTGTTAACTTCCACCAGGAAAAACAGGGAAAGGAACATCCCCTGAATGTCTTCCATACCGTAGCACCAGAAGTGACAAAGCTGATTTCCGAGGGTTGTTTCATGCTTTGCTGCAAGTTTTGATGGCTGCTTCTCCTGCAGTTGGGACATTCGTAACTACCCTCTCCTTTGTGGATTCTCTGGTGCCTGATAAGGCATGCACTCACAGTGCAACCTTTCCCTCCAACCTGGGAAACTTACAGGTCTCTGTAGTCTTCATGGCCACCTGCTTCCACAAAACTTGTAGGAACTTAATTATCATTGCGGCCTGTATCCATGTGCTAGGTCTAACTACAGACTAGCAATGCAATCAACAGTTACTGAACATTCTGATGGTCACTTTTACACGCACACGTACGCACACATACACATGCACACACACAGCATGATCACAAGCCTTGTTGCCATAGGAAACCAGGCTAAAAACAAGCAAGGTCAGAAGGCATGAGCTCATTGTTTTTCCTTTCTAGCTCCTGTTTAAAACTGCTAGCACAGGCTTTTTTTAAATTCATTAGATCAGATGTGTTACTGGATGCTAGGTAATGGAAATCATACTTACTGCATGCTAGGCTCTGTTCTGCATGACACTGCAGTGTCCATCGTGGAGTTTGTCTCGTTGCCATCTTTGTCAGGCCTTAGCTCATTCCCTAGTCATTCTCTACTTGATTCGATAGTCATACGTGGTGCTTTGGCTTCCAGGTTTCCTTCCTGTCCCCTGCTTATTGTTGAGAGTGTCTCCCATAATCACTTTGATCTCACTGCAGAGTCTTGCCCACCTTGAAAAAAGCAGCATCATCACAGGAACAAGGGATATTCTCAAATGGATTTCAGTGGGCTGCACTGTTTGCATAAAAGCACAAAGCGGGGTCATTGGTGGTTAAATATTAAGGAAATCTCTGGTCTGGTTAGGACTAACTCAGCCACTGTCATCTTTGCTTTAGCATAAATACGTATAGTGCATTACAGCTAAGCCTTTATAATACAGAGGTGCTTATGCTGCCTTGTATTTGTGGACGTGAACCACATTCATCCTGTGACCAAGGTGATGGCCAGCCACCCCTCCAAACTGATGTGTTGGTGACAGATGGAGAAGCGGGCTCTGCTGTCAGCATGAGCAGCTGCTGTAAGTGCCACCAGCTGGCAAACCCTCCTTTCCTCACCGCAGACCATGTTCTCTACCTTTGAGGGTATTGCAGGCTGCAGAACTAACCCTGGGCAGGATATCACATGGATACCAGAGGTCCCTTATCTGCAGACATCAATTACTTTTGTGGTCTTTTATATACAGGTGGGCACTTTTAACTTCTTGTATGGGTGGAGTGACTGTGACCAGAGGAATGTGAGGTTAGCGAAAACAGAGGCACGCAACTACAAAATTTGAAGAACTCTCCATAGGGAAAATGAAAGCCATACTTTTGGTAGCTGTTCATTTGTAACCCTTCTTCCTTTGCTCCCCCTAGTACAGCAGCACGAATGTCTGCTTTTTTGACCAACATGGTTACTTGCAGAGACTTATTTTCCTTTTCAGCATTAATTGTTGCATTCTCTTCCACCTTCTTCTACCAAATATAATTACAAAGTACAAACCATAAGGAGCAGGAATTCATCTGGGTATGAATGTGTAAAACAGGTTAATTAGTGATAAAGCGTAGTACGTATCCCTTTATCTCTCTCATGGAAACATTAAATTAAGGTGTCTACAAATGGGCACAGTTATTTGGACATACATTTATCATGAAAGGATAAATCCACCATCTTGTTTTCCTTGTAACTGTTTTAGAAATTCAGAAACTGTAGACTTACTTGGTTATGACTGCCGGTCCCCGTGGCCAGGGTAGGCTTGTTCCTTGCTTGTGATTGTCCACACTTTCACCTATACTTGCACTTAGAAAAGTTCTGTTCTTGGGTAAAATCAGAGAAATTTCAGTCTTCAAAAATATTTCCTCTTGTCCTGGATAGATGATCTTGTCTTGTCTGGATGGTCTTTCCTGTCAGTGGATAGAAATTATATATTAACTATATATAGTGTTTATTAGTGATTCTTTTGCCTTCCAGCTCCCTACTTGGAGTTTTAACCTATTGGCGATTAATAAATCCCAGTAGTACATAGGTCCGATCTGCGTTCTTACACCTTCTCTCCCAGGGTTTGTCAGTGCTGCAGAGACAGAGCACCTGAAGTCACTCAGCAGCGGCCTCTAACCACCTCAGTTTTGTTGGGCCTTCTAGGGACAAAAGCTCTTCTCAGCCCCAAGGGTTTATTGGGGAATGGGAGGCCTGCTAGAGTCATGGTGGGAAATTGTAAAACTTGGGAGTATTTCTGGCCGCAAACAAGGGCACAGAAAACCTGTTTCCTGAAACTGTCTTTCACCACCAGCTTCCCTAGAACCATGTCGCTATCTATACTAGTTGCATATGCATGGTTTGGGCTGTTCCTGGTGCCGAGCCACGAAACATTTGTAGTCTGGGAGGCGTGCTGATGTTCTGGTTGATGATATCGTATCAGCAGAGAAAGGAACTACTAGAATGCAGTTATTTTCAAGAGCCATCTAGGAGATTAGAGTTGCCACAGAGTGTGCGCCTATCTCCCTGCATGTCTCTCAAATCCTGGGCACATAGCTTTAAAATCCTTAAAGAAAAGGGATCTGGCAGCTCACCGAGGGATATCTCAGAGCTGGCACCATGTATCTTGAAGGCTCACATCATTGGCTGTGTCCATGCTAGTAAATTAAACACATCCTGGACCATTCTCTGGCATTGAGGTCAACTGGCACAAATCAACATCCCTACTATTAAGCTGTCTTGAACTCCAGGACAGGACAGCCATATGCAAAATGCCTATTGATAACAGTCCCTGGCTCGTAATAGTTCCCAGCCCACACCCAGGAGCTGTTTGGGAGAGTGCTGTTTGGCCCTGGCCTCAGCCATGCCAGGGATATTCTAGAAACTGGAGAAGAGATGCCAGCGGTAGCGTCCCTGGCACCAGTTAATGTTTCAGAGGAGGTATAGCCATCAGTCTTGCAGGTGACTGAGCCTTTGCCACAGCAACAAGATGGAAGGGTTATTCCTTTCCACAAGGGCTGTGATTCCCTCTCTTTGTCAATCCCTTTGTCTTCTCTCTCAAACCTGAGATTTTATTCTCATTAATGCTGGAATGACTTACTATTTTCAGCTGTTTAATAGTTTGCTGTTGTGATTGTATTTGATTGTGTTTGAATTTCTATGTCCCCAAGGATAGGGAAAGGGATTCTATAAATATTATTTGATTTAATTAATAAATGTCAGCTTCTTTTGTAATGTAGTAGGGGAGTGAGGCTGTGCACTGGGAGAATGACCAGTAAGGACAGAAAGCATTTCTGTTTTTACTCCTGTGCCACCTTCGCCATAGTCCCTGTGCCACTGTTGCCAGAAACTCTAATGCCACTGCAAAGGACATTAGCTATGGCAAAAACCTTTGCTAAAGCCCCAAGGTATCAAAGGCAGATAATAAATCACTTAATACCTTCTCAGGTGTTTTTTTGTAATTCATAGTTTGCTGCCATGATCCACAGAAACCCCATAGTACAGATCCGACTGAAAGGATGCACTTGATCAACCCGTTTTTTCTTGATTTGGGCATTCAGACTCTTTTGATCCCTTGTAGGCTCTTCAGCGGAAGATCATCATGATTATTTTGTGTCAGTATAATCTTCCAAGGTGCATCTTCTTTCTGAAATGTCCTCTGTAGCCTGATGTAAGCCCTGGTTGAATTTGGCCAGGCGTGTTGATGGGGCTTCTGGGCACTGAATCAGACCATTTGTCGGCAGTGGTCTAAGAGGACTATTGTTAGCCAGGGAGAAGTGGTTTCCTTTGCTAATTATTTGGTTAACTGAGAAGACTTTAAATTTCTTGTTAATAATATTTTACAAATCTGCAGGTAAAAATACAAATTAAAAGAAAAGATTTTAATGAGATGCTGATATGTCCTGGGGCAAATTAGTGACAATGCAGTGCCAGGTAGATTTATGGTAGTCTGTTAAGGTTGTGCCTTCATTCTCAAACTGGTGTATGTATTCCTAGAGCTGTGTTGGATAAGTAAATAAAATGTCTTTGGTATTTTTGCTGTCCTGGGACATTCCGTTTGATAGTTGGGTGAAATATTCTGCGGGCCAAATGCTGTTTACTTAACTCATGGGAGCTAGTCTGCTTATTTCAACAAGTTAGCAAAGCAAACTGGCTTTTGTTGTTTGGAAACTATTCAGAAAGCTGCACTATATTTTTACTGAGGATCCTCCACTAATGTGGATGCCACTATATGCTTAAATCAGTGGGAAACCTGTGGGAAAGTCAGAAGGTATGGCACTGAGTTTGCAATGTTTTAGGATTTACAAACAAGTCCGTGGAGGGGGGTCGTGCATGGGACAGATTGAATCAAAGTCCAGTACACTCCAAATGGCATTAAGTAATATCCATGGCTATTTCTTACCCTGTGATGTATATATGCGGCTTCTGTGGAGAGAAGGAGCCATGCATATACAGCACTGGAATTATGTTCTAAACTAGGAATTTCAGAGTAGTTTTAACAAATGTTCTATTCATCTGTAAAATCTGGAAATGTATTCTGTCAATGGAGGTTAGTACATAAAGACTGATGACTGTTGAAAAAAATTTGTGAACTTTTGTTTGAATATAACTATTTGTTTTGATGGTAATTGAGGCAATTCCTTCACTTTCCACAAACATTCATTAGAGTGATATTCTGTAGAAAAACTGTCACATGCAATGATGCATTTCTGTATCCATACGAATGCCTGAACTGGAAGTCTGCGTGCAGCTCTTAGGAAAGCCTTTGATGGGTTGTAAATTTACCAACCAAGGGTAAAAAAAAATGATGTCAGGTGATTTGGGTGACCAACAACTCCTATAAATACTAATCTATGAGTGGTGGATTCCTAAAATACACAAAACAGTCATTTTAGTGAATAGCTTGTGAGCAGTCTCATGGGCAGAAATATGTTGGCAATTACTCATTCGATAATTTGTGAAAAAATATGTCTGCTCATTGACATTTTGTAAAAAAAAAAAAAAAAAAGATAAATCTCATAAATGCATTGCGGGAAATATCTTGCCAGGTAACATGAATCCACTTAGAAATATTTAACCTTCTGAACTTCTGAAATTCCTTATCGGAAGAGGTCTGTCTAGATGTACAGACCCTACTGGTCCCGTGAACAGAAGAAACGTAACCCCGGAGTTGTGACACAATTTGAAAAACAAAACAAAACAAAACCAACAAACCTGTATTGGTGGCTTGGTCCCAATCTGAAATTTGCAGCTGGCTGGGTTTCTTAAACAAAATTTCAAATTCTTATACTTGGATGTAATAAAAAAAAAAAAAAGGATTGCTATTTGAGCTTTGAAACAAAATTAGCTTCTAAAGGCTGTTATGCATGTGCATTAGGGATTCTAGTATATATCTGAAAAAGCGGTTATTGGCAGTCATTAGTTTAAACACCTCTGCTGACCGTGTAAGGTGCAGAGGTAGATCCAGAACAGTTTATAGGTCGTGATCTGTGAACATTTATGAAGGCCCATTCCTGCATCATTCCCTTCTCATGAGCCATCAGGAGTATCAGTTCTCCCCTGCTGCTCCTCTGTGACGTGCTTTAGAGGTTCAAAGGAGGTTGATTTTGTGTGGCTCCTTCTTCCTTGTATGTCTTTGCTGAAACTCCCAACAAGGAAGGTCATTTTTAAGAGTATATTTTTGTGACGTGGACATGCGACATGAATTGAGACTGACAGATTCATTTTATGCAGGATACATGAATAGCGCTCACAACTTGTGGTCCGTATGTGCCTGTACTGATTTCAGATTGGTAGCTTAGCTGGCATAGCTACTTCTAATTTCTTTTTTTTTCAAGGTTGTTTGTACCATTTCAGCCTCAGCTCAGTAGTGACTGGACAACAGATCACATCATGTATAGACATGGAGCCTTTCATATATTCCTTCTCTGATTTTTTATTTTTTTTAATATAGTTTGCTGACACAATTGCTTATTTTTTACAATTTTCTAATTAAAATCCAGTTCCTAAAGCACTCATATTACTAAAATCATTTCATACTTCACTAAAACTTCTTCTGGTTCTCAAGTATGCAATGACTACTATAGCATAGTCAAACCAACATCCTCCTATTACAATTTGATGATAAATCAGCATTAAAATGACTTTTTGTTGTCTGCCCATCTGTCAAAATATTCCAAAAGCAATTTATGATGTTAACAAATTTTGGTTTTATATTTTATACAGTTAAAAAGTATGGAGAATTTTGAACCCATTCGCATTCAAGGCCAGTTAAATGAACATACAGCAAAAAACACATTCTGCAATAGGTACCTCACCAATAATTTGTTTGTCTGTCAGTTGTGTCTGTCTTGCCATGGTTAAAAGGCCATGTCATGCCAATAGTTAAAAGGGGCAAACAAGTGAAGTTGTTTCTAGTTTTAGATTATTTTTTAGAAATAAAACAACTGAAGATGGGTAGAGATACTTCATTGAACTTTTTCCTGAAGTATACAATGCTTTTGCTTATATTTTTGGATTTCAGCTTTCTTCTGAATGATTTGCTATCCAAACAAACCAGGGCTTTTCTAGTACACAGGAATTAAAAAATGAAAACTAACAAGTACTAGAAAATGAATCTTGTTCATTGTAGCTTGGTGACCCGTAGTGCAATGCAGAAGGCAAATGATGACCCGAGAGTCAGAGAGATTGAAAAGAGTGACAAAATTTATTACAAAATGATTCCTGAAATTGCTAAGGAATCTGTGTTTTGAGGCAGCCATGTGCCTTACGTGCCTTTAAGCCTGTCATGATTTGTTTCAAGTCTTTTTTTTTTTTTTTTTTTTTTTTTTTTTTTAAAGCATTCAGTGATGAGACTGAATTAAGCATTCCCAGCAACTCTGGTGACGCTGATGTGGCTGGCCTGAAATACCCAACGTTTTGGCCCAGCTCTTCTCCCTGCATGGCACAGCGTTAGCACACCCAGCCCTGTTACCAAGTGTCCCTCTCCTCCTGGCCCCATTCTTCTTTTAGTCAATGGGAATTACAGTGTAGGTTTCTGGGAGAACAGGGGCTGGCCCTCTTTCTCAGGATTTCCTTCCTGAATAAAACAATAACTTTGCACAATGCCTGATTGGTTTGGGGGGCTGTTATGGTAACTGCTTGAGTTCAGCGGTGTTTTTGTATTTTCTTTTATTGTTGGTAATTTGAATTTATTTTAAAAAGGGGAATTAAATTACCCATACAGGAAGATGTTGATGCAAATTTCCTAACTGCTAAGATAATAAGATTGAAATTAGGAGCATGTACATATCTTCAAGAAGCATCAAAAATACATAACTACAATTTAGGAACCTTAGAAATATTTCAGTTTTAACAGAAATGTGATTCCTTGACTTGCTTAGTTCAAGTCTTTTTATTAAATGCCATGACCAAGACTGAAAAGCTCTTTGCTTCCTC
>NW_009647046.1:803125-824123 GCF_000708025.1 Charadrius vociferus
TCTCCCCATTTTCTCCAGATGATCTCAAAGACTCCCCAAACCAAGCACTGTGAGAATTACACTTCACAGTTCATTCCACCATACAATTTTTTAATAATTTTACCTGGAAATTTTGTGGGGGAGTTCAGACAGAAAAACTTATGCTATGGAAGAGTTATACTACCACTCATGCACAAGCAATTATTTTACAGCTCAAGAAGCCTGAAGTCCTCCAAGACTAGCACTTTTTAACCAATTGAAGGCTAAAAAAATATAGCACGTCTAAATAATTTCTCCTTTTGTGTACAGCTAAGAGTGCATATTCAACCCAAAGGATCTCACAGTGCTTTACAAATGACATATGTACAGGAATTCCTTCCACACTGAAATGCCCAGGCTTAGAGGGTGGGCTGCAGCCAAGAAAATAATCAGCTTATAGCACACTGCATAATGTGTGTGAACTGCACAATGTAAGGATAATTCTGGCCAAGGGCATATCAGTCAGTACATCTCACCAGTGCATTCTGCTGGAAAAGACTAATATTTAAAAACTATATTAAAAATAAAAAAACCAACAACAACATTGTTCATTGACAGTCAATATGATCCATTAAGTTTTTCTTTTTATTTCTATATGTATATATATTTTTAATATACATCCATACAATTAAAGTGTTGATTTATCACTGACATCCATAAAACTTGTCTGTTTTCACAACTTGTTTCTTTTAAGCACCAAGTTTTAGTAACTGATGATAAAGGGAACTAGAAGAAACTTGACTTCCACATCTGAGAGGACAGTATACATCTATATTAATTAATGATGTCAACTGACAGCTCAAAGGACCAACCCATACACAGACTGTCTAGTATAAACTGTGAGCTAGACAGTGAAATGTGTGTGTGCATTTATTTTTGAAATACTACAGCACCTACTGCCTGCTTCTTGTCACTTACGTAGTGCTGCCAGCTTGGAGATCCCCAAACATTTAACCAACATTATTGAGGAATAATCCCATTTAAATTAAAAAAGAAGGAAAAAAAACTCCAACAAAAACCTAAAGCTTTTTTCCCCGTTTAACAAATGAGAAACCATCAAACAGTTATATGATACGGCTTTACCAATAATGCACAGTGAGCTATAAGTTAATACTTACTGTCAAAACTGAGTTCCGTAACTACACCTACCAAGCTGTTTCTGTGGCCGGGCTTATCCTGCAGATTGCTTTTGGGGTAGAGGCAGCCAGTTGTTATGGGACTGTACGACCCTACCATAGTGGGACTAAATGTGATTGTCACGTAGACAGTTTTAGTGTCGGCTAGTAATTATAAGAAGGCCAGCAATACTCATAATCACTCCAGTGGTACCAGAGTAGTCTTCTACAGAAGTCTTTTCATAAGAGACCTTCAATAAATGCTCCAGTGTCTCAGGGAGAAAAATACGGTGACTACTACCTTGACCTTCCTACCAGCGTGAGGAGATGGGGCATTGTTAACCTTCATCTTCACCATAATTCCTGCTTTCTAGATAATTTAACTTAGCTTCTCTAAGGTGTTTCCCTTGCTTTCTCTTCTCCTTTCATTCTCCCCATCTCCACACTGACTCCCAGGATATCTCTATTCTCAAAATGATTACACCAAGTCTCAGTTAATTTTGCTATTCAGGTACTGTCTTTTTCTGCAGATTCCTCAGGACAGATTTCTTCTGCAAGTCCTTTCAGAGGAGATCTACCAGTGAAATGTCAATGATAACAGGTTGAAAAGGATGATAAAATAAAATGGCAAGGAATATGTGGAACCAAACAGCAACCACTGGCAGTCTTCTGCAGAAAAACCTTGCATCACCCAATCATTCCCACTTTATTTCTCCCCTTTCCTCATGCCCCCTCAGGTATGTTTTGGATTAGTCTAATTTAGAACATTAGCTTCTCAGCAACAGATTTTTTTTATATTTTTGCCTGTTCTGGGATATACGTATGTATGGCACCGTATCAGTAACAACAGGAAAGGCATCAGCGCAGTTCCTTTAGCTCAAATTTGTGCATACTAACCAAGGGATTAATTATTTCTGCTCCTCCATGCTTTGATTTTCACGTCAGATCATTCATGACAAGGCTGCAAGTGGAAAGCCATACTTTGGAATAAAACTTGAAGGAGTAGAGTGAAATGGGGGAAGAAGATCTTTATAAATATAATCCAAGCAGTTATTATTTAATGGCTGATATTTTTGCTTCTCTCATCCCACTTGCTGCTGAAGAACACAGGCAGCTCATATAGAGAAAGAGACATACTTGATGGGAAAAAATAGCTGATTTTTTTTCCTGAAAAATAGGGACTTCTCTCTGGAATGTAAGTAAGTGGTGGTATGTACACACTGAAGTGTGCCTGCATTTATTGTAATTGGTGTCTTTGAAACATTATGTGTACACAGTCTCTCTATGCTAGAAAAAAAATGAATAAAAAAGATGGTTCAAGCTCAAATAAAATTTGAAACTAATTTGGGCAGACAGTAATACGAGAATGTGTACACAGGATGCAAATGCCTACATAATGTGTATGCTGTCTGAGTGTAACTGTGCACGTGTTCTCTCCATGTGTGTCTGCACATGTGCACTTAGCTGTTTTAATATTTGTGTTTATGTCAAATAGTTATTTGCATATTTTTGTATTTATTTTTATGTGTGTCTGTCTGGACATACATACAATCCATTTTAATGGTTCTTCCGAGTCAGTATGGGGCATAAGTATATCCATTTATCTGTGTCTGTCAATGCAGTAATGAAAGGATGCACATGCTTGAGTTCATACTACATGTATTAGTCAGGACCTGTGCTACTCCATAATATATGTATGCATGCACTCCTGTAGACATGGTTAACCTGGTTTTGCCTGATCTGGAGAGCTAGTATATCTCTGTGCATTAGTGTTTGTGCAAGGGAAGTGTGTTTTGCTAGTTTGCAGATATTTAACATATTCTCAGTGTACAGAATGCTGACAACCGAGTTCTTATGACAACATCAGGGTCAGTAATAACTGCTAACATTAAAGGTATTTTAATTTATCAAGTCAATGATGCCCATAGTCTTGCACAAAACTGACTCTTTTCCATCCACCAAAAAAACCCCAGAATTATGACACTGTGAGAGAGGTGACCTTTGTTTTTAAGGGAATGCAGAATATAGCCAAGACTGGTTTTGATAGGTTTTTTGAATTTTTGCCTCATGCTTAGAAATACAAGTATTTAGATTGCTGATCCCAGATTTGGAAATTGCATCCCTAATAAATGTTTTACAGGCTGTCTGGTGAGCCAAAGTGAGGGACTGTATCTATCACTTGTTTTGTCTAGTTAATTTGTTAAGTGAAGCAACCTTCCTGAAGATCTTGTTGGGAGCATTTTGTACAGTTTGCTAAAGAACCAGGAATTACGGTTTTTTTATGGTAACAGAAAAAAAAGTATTTCAGTCTTCAGCACCTTGAATAAAAATAAAGACCTGTTTTTTCACTGATTCATCTAATAATTCAGGCCCATGCAAAGTGAGACACACTGTTTTGTGCTTACTTTTCTTATCTGAGGCTTGAAACATGAGTCCCTAATTTGACACAGAGTAATAGTGTGGTGAAACAGGTCCACTTTGCTTATGCAGAACTGAGTATACAAGGGGCAAGACAGCAGAAAATTAGGGCATAGGGGCCTATCCCAATTCCCCTGAAGCAAATGGGAGCTGGATTAAGCCTAAATCTCTAATTACATAGGGGTAATAGTCTATCAGAACTCCCACTGAAGCAAAAGGGAGTTGGATCAAGGCCAAGACTCTAATTGCATTTTTCTTTGCCATTTTTGTTCATATATTTTGTTTACTCTGGCTCATCATTACATTATTTTGTAATTATTATGATGGGATTAGTGGCCATTACATATCTGATTTCTGAATGGTATGACTTGTTCCTAGTCACTGATGTCACTGATG
Source organism: Charadrius vociferus (assembly GCF_000708025.1). Taxonomy (NCBI): domain Eukaryota; kingdom Metazoa; phylum Chordata; class Aves; order Charadriiformes; family Charadriidae; genus Charadrius; species Charadrius vociferus. Next base: position 807,073 of record NW_009647046.1, read on the forward strand.
TATGTCAGAAAGCTTTGTATATTCTGGTGGATATGGCAAGAGATAGATGAATTTATCTAATGCCTGAAACGGATTGAGGCTTATACATTTCCTACCAGCACTTCGAAGAGCCATACTACTTTTCTGTGTGCAGAAAACAATATAGTGCAAGGCCACACCAGATTTTTTTTCTACCCTTTGTTCATCCTGGTGTTCCTGTCAATACCTTTGAATTTCCACTGCAAGGACTGGATTTATCCAAGGAATCTGATAAGAACAGAGCATTACTGACTATGTGATAGGCAGCTATTATTTGGAGAAAGTTTCCATGATACCTGTCATTTTGGAGCACCCCAATACATTTGTTCCGTTTGTTCAATACCAGATTTCCTCCTGCTCTTCTGAGATTAACTCTGCAGCGGTATCAACATGTCATCTACAGTATAGACATTTGGTTTTTTTTCCCTGTCTTGAATCCTATCCCCAAAGATCACAGTTTTAGAGTAAGAAGGGAGTTACAGCACATACCAGGCAAGGAGAAGTGTACTCATCCTTCCAGCAGTATACTGACTGCGCCATACTGGCAGTATTGAAACTAAAGGACTGTATAGAGGCTCTAGGACATGATGGGAATTCTCATGACGACAGCAGAAACTGCATGCGTCGATCTAGGCAGGACTCCAGGTAGATGACGTCAATGTGCCTTGGAAAACATCAAAGTAGGAAATATGCTGGAGCAAGGGGCATTTCTGCAGTCATTCTTCACGACATAATTCTACTTAGTCGCCCATTAATAACGTCCTGAGACAGATGGGCTCTGCTTTACTTTGGAGATTTTATTGATTTGTCCTAATTTGTACTTCTAATTTGTGACCCTAAAATGTAAGCTCAAAATTAGGGAAGGGCTTTAGGCAACACAGGCGTGGAGTTCTGGAACAAGTTTTTTACAGGAGCGGTGGAAACAGACAAGCGAATTAGCTATGGATCTTGATTAATTAATGAAAGGCATTATATAACAAGGTTGTGCAAAATAGGAGGGCTTTACTCATAAACATAGGAGATCCCATCCACTGTAAGTTCCCCTCTATCTACCTGCTGCGAAGGAGATAATTGTCAATACCACTGTGGAAGGGCACGGTGAATCATTGATATATCTATTCATTGCTTTCTGGGACAGAAGGACTTTGACCAATTTGGAGGTGTTTTTTTCCCAATTAATATATTTTTGGCTACAGCAGAGGTACAGAAACTTTGAACCAAATAGTAGAAGACATGTCTGTCAATTAAACTATCCAGGAGATGTATTGGTAAGCGACCTTCAGTTACAAAGATATAAAGTCTAAGTAACCTCACTCACTTCACTGGAGTCATTCAAGACTTAAACTGACAGAAAAGGGGAAGGAATGTCTTCCTCATTGCATCCCTTTTATCCCAGTTAGAATAACACAGCCTCAACATATATCTCCTAACTGTAGTAGGAAATACGTTTTTCTTTCAAGCTGAACAGTATTTTGGTGTTTAGCTCACTTGACATAGTCTATGTCGAAGAACTTTTTTTTTTTAACTTAACGTGTGCATGAAAATCTGTAGGGCCACATCACATTGTAGTCCTAACGTGCCGTTGTTAATATCGAGAGGCATATCTGCTTAGGAACAAACAGGGTGAAATAGTTCATGATAAACAACAACAAAATGTTTAAAAATGGATCTGACTATCTAGCATAAAACTGATTTGTTTCTTACATTCCTAATGAAGATTAGTTAGAAATGTTTATGTGATTTGTAAAAAATAGTATCACAAGGCCATTTTGGCCACTCGCTGCTTGCTGCCCTGGGCTGCGTAGAGCCTGGGAACTGGAGGAGACCGAGGAGTAAGCTGGCCAGTCCAGCTTCACCATTCAACATGACCAAAGTGCACTGACAGACAGATACTACAGCTCGTACAGCTTGTGAAATGCAAGTAATCGTGTAAAAATTGCTCTCTTTAGCAGTTCAGTGTGGTATTGGTAACAAAGGTAAGGAAGCTATTTAAAACATAACCTGAACTGAAACATTTACCTTAACATTGCTTTTTGAAAAAAGCAAGATAAAAATTCCTGTCAAATCCATTTTAAAAGATAGGTTCTGATTTGCCATGAGAGAGGAAACCAGGTACTGGATGGGGAGACAGTTTGATCAGTGGGGACTGACATAAAGGTAAGCAGGTCTTCTCTGTATAACTTTAATGACAAGGTTCACACCCCCACCCTCTGTTAGCAACAGATGCAAAGGACGATACACCTCCAACCAGTGAAGTTAGTGTGGTTTTGGGTGGGTTGAGAGGGGCTGGCTCTGGCAGAATTCTGCTAGAAAGGTTCTGTGACACAGCTTTTGTAAACAAATATCTAAATTATGTGTAATTTGGCAGCTAAGCATTTCCTTAAACACAAACATCAAGATGCAGGCTAAACAGTAAATAATATGAAAAAATTGTGTTAGTAAAAAACTTCTCTTTCCTAATACAAAAAACCCCAAGAAAATAAATTGTAATGTACATGCAAAATGTTTTTTTGCTTTTTTGAAGCCAAGAGTGTGTATGAAGAAAATTATTTGAGCTAAGTTTAAGAAAAAGATTTCAGAATGTAGTAATGGTCAAAAAATGACCGTAAAAGATTTTGCATACATTTCTAGTTCATTCTAACCAGGGAAAAACTGATTCTTCTGCAGAGTGCAGACAGGCAGCACTTTGCAGGTTTGGGCTGTGGCTCTCTGCAGGTGATGTGTTGGCCCTCAGCGCAGACAGTGATTTCACAGAGTTAGTTGGTAACTTTTTGAAACAGGTTATTACCCACATTTCAGCCCCCAAGAACTGAAAGTCAAGGTACATCTTACTGCCTCTTATAATGTTTATTGCAGATCTCTGGGCTCCAGTGGTAAGAGGTCATGATGCTTTACCAGGCAGACTGAAGCCCCGCTCTGTGTATCTCGTACAGGTAGTTTGGCAGCATTGGAGTGATAAAAGTACATGCAATGGACCTGAATCCTTACTGGCATATGTGAGAGAAACTGCTGAAATCATTGCAGCTGCAGATGTTCGTATCAGTAACTTTGGCTTTCGTTTGTCAGTAAAATGCGGCAATCTTTGCTCTTAAAATGTTTGGAAGTTTTCTGCCACGGGGCAGTGCTGTGTACCATGTAACTCTCATTTAATAGATTGCATTTATACGTAGGGAACTGAACGCTAGGATTTAGTAGTTTTTTGCAGTCACTTTTCTGGAAGACACATGCCATAAACCTGCAGCAAAGAGTTAACGGTACTGGGGGCTAATCACAGAACAGTTGCTAACCTCAGCAGATTTCAGCAGATAAGACCTCAAGAAGCTTTTGTGATCAGACCCCAAGAGGACCGTGCAGAAGTCATGCATTGGGGGTCCAGTTGTGGGATTTTTTTAAAAAAAACCCACCAACTAGTTAGCAGCTGTTGAATTTAGTGGAAAAAGTGTAATAAAAATGATATTTGCTGCTTAATGCAGAATGTTTTAACTTTTCAGAAGGTAGTTCTTACTCCTCTCTTACCCATCTCCCTCTGGGCTGACCACTTTCATGATAGGCTTTTTTGCAGCTAAGGATGCAAGAGCACAGCAAAGATGACATACCTGAGACTGTGCAGTCAGTGGGAGAGCTATGCAAAAGAGCGCTGCAATTGGCCACAGACCAAACTGTGACCATTAAGTTCCTGTTAAGTTATAGACCTTTTAAAAAATAAAACCTGGGATTAAGGTGTTTGGTTAACCCTTTGGAAGTGGGGACTTTTAAAAGGGAGAGTAGTTTGTGTAGGAAAGCACTAATCTATCATGATCTACCATGAAAAGGCAAATAAAGGGTAAAATCAGCAACTCCATGGGTCATAATACCTGTGGAGCAGGTGCTCTTTTAAAGCAGACAAACTGTTTTTGTACCTTGTAATAGTTACCTTCCATGTATAAAAGCACCCTGTCTAGTTTAAATAATTGTCTTTATCAATGATTAATGAGCTCAAAACTTGAACTTACTTTCTTTGCAATTACATAAATATTCAGAATCACCTGAACAGCACTAATTTATATTTATTAGTAATGCATTCTTTTATTTTTTAGAAGTTAAAAATAGGGCAACTTACGAATTATATTGTAAAAAAGTTTCACATCTCCTTTAAAAAAAAAGTTAATTATATTTGAAATATGAATCTTTAGCTTCCCTATTTAAGTCATTGATAATGTTTAACTACCAAGTTTTTAGAAGTTAAAAATAGGGCAACTTACGAATTATATTGTAAAAAAGTTTCACATCTCCTTTAAAAAAAAAGTTAGTTACACATAGAGACTGAAAGTTTACATGCCCCGTTTTAATTAGTGAGACAGTTTTTGGCTCAAAGAAGGGTAATTCTGAACAGAAAAGTTATCGAAGTTTTATTTTTGGCAACAGCTTTACAAAACGACACGAGGTGTAGTCTCCTACACAAAACGACACGAGGTGTAGTCTCCAGCGCCTCGTGTAGTTTCAGGCTCTTGTTCTGCTGAAAGTGCTCCCGATTTCCTCGGATCTGGCCCGTAACTATCTTTTTCACCTCAAAGGGAGCCATCAGTGCCTCTCCATAACAAAAACCTTGTTAACCCTTCCCTGCCCGGCACCTTCTCAAGGATTTACTTCGAGTCCAGCAATCTGAAGAATCAGCTGTGGAAAGCTTCGCTGCTCGGTTTGGTCAGTCTTTACCGGAACATCCTGATTTAACTCCTTTTTTTTTGGAGAAAGTGAAGGAGTTTTCACCACTTCTACCTCTCCCCTCCTAGTTCAACGCTTTCCGTATTTGCTGGGAAAATTCCTTGCCAGTTTGCTTCTTTTTAGGGGGAGAGGGGAAGCCTATGGCTTAGCAGGATATAGACCAGAGGCGTCAAGGTCACAGGTAAAACAGGTGGAACTACTGATTTTTCACAACTATAGACTAGCAAGAGCATGCACCATGGAGGCCTGATCCTGACTAACCTTCCGTGCCGTTCCGTTGCCCTCTCAGTATATAGACACCTGCAGGTTTGTGGATTGGAAGCCGAGTTTCAGCCCTGCTTTTTTGGGAGTGCCCCGGGTCCTGAGCCTGCGGGGGACCTGTGTGCCTGGGACCCCGCAGGGCTGGGGGGCTGCCGAGTGTCCTGCCCTGGCTCTGCACCCTACTCTCCTCCTTGGGTTCAGAGTCATTTTTACATGAGGCTAAACTGCACTGCTTACTGAAGGAGTTTAGAGTTTGTAAATCCTGGGGGCTAAATCTAAACAATGATTTCCAAAATTATTTTGTCCTGTTAAAATAGCTTCTATAAACATCAGAACTAAAGATGCTTTCTGCTCTTTACCAAAAAAGTACGGAATCTCTGCTGGCTATTTGGAGACTAAATCCTACAACCTCTAGTGAATATTCATACATATTCATGAAAATATTCTCAAGGAACTCAACAGGAACATTTCTGTGGATCAGGATTATTCCTCGGAGGGCAGGTTAGCATGATAGGGTCCTGTTAGAACCTCCAATTGATAATGCTGCAGTGCTTCCTCTCATAGTACCTGGGTTTTAGAGCTAAGTTTTGAATGCAGTAAATCAAAAGTAAAAGTTAAAACTTGTAACTGCATGTTTCCGAATGCAGTATACATCAAACAATATTAAATATTTCAAATGAATTAAAAAACAATTAGTAAAAAAAGGCCTTTATCTGTAGTTTTCTTTGGGTTTCTTTTCTTGGACATTTGGGTTCTACTATAATCAGTTCTAAAAAAATAAAAATCTCCAGGACAAGCAGCTTGAATCTTTAACTAAATAAGCAAAATATTGCAAACTACTAGAGCTTTTAAAGGAAAGAAACTGGTGATTGGATTTGTAACAATAATTTGAAAATTTAACTTGGAAACCAGCTTTTTATTCCTGATGAGGGAGGATCAGAAGTAGCCAGAACATTCAGAAAAGGTAACTATATAAGCTTTCAAAACTGCTTTGATAATGTACCGTCTACCACAAACATTGTTTTCACATAATCATAAAAAACATATTTTTGATATTAAGAGAAATTTCACACAGGTCTTTTGACCTCCATAGTTAACTTAGGCAAAATACCTACTCCCTTTAGATGTACTGCCTGAAATTACTTTTGTCTGGCAAAAAAAAAAAGGGGGGGGGGGGGGTGGCCCTAGCCTTTGTTTGTATATGTTACATATTGTGAAAGATTGACATACAGGACAGGTTCTACTAATTATCTAGAATTCAGACTTGAAGGAAATAAAAAATTAGAATAGAATAAAATTTAGGGAAAATACTATAGGACTAGAGCCATCAGCCATGTAATTTCACTGGGCAGCTTTTTTTAAAGTATAATATTTATACTAAATGGCATCCAGTTGAAAAATCATTTTCAGGGAAGATATTTTCTTATATTATATTCTGGGAAGTTAGACTCATAATAGCCAAAGTACTACGCAGCATGCAGCTAAATATAAAACAAAGTAAGCTCAGTTATCTAATATAGATATAAATACAAGTATTTGTGAAATCTATTTAGAGCAAGGGTGGGGTGTTTTGTACCTTAATATACAGAGGAAAAAGCTGAAGTGGGAATGTTGCATACTTTAGCCAAAATATCAGCTAAGTATTTTTTCCTTTTGCTGGATTTATTTCCTAACTGTACTAAAAAAGATTTAAATTGTCAAATATGTCCTAAGAGAAAGCATACCTAGTTGTTACCAAATTCATATAGTAAAAGTTAGGAGACAACTGGATTTTAAATTACTGTGGACTGATCCTGCTTCCCTGAAATCAGTGGTAAAATTCCTTTTGGCTTCAAAGGGAACTGGATTTCATGTCAGCTTTTTAAACATATTTAGTAACTCTTCAGTATTTTGCTAAAGAATAAAACTTCACTGTTTCTTTAAAATCAAAGTAACAAAAATTTGAGATTAAAATCTAACCAAACATGAGTAGCAAATACTGTAAAAAAAGCTTTTAGGTGGTTGCTATTATTAGCCTATCAGCTGATAATTTGATAAAAATAATTCACTCTTATTTATCTACTGTTTTTCAGTGGTTTGCAGGATATTTTACATTCTCTATTTAACCTATACAGGATCTGAAACAAATAAAGCCCTGCCCTTGCAGAATAAAGGCAGAAATATGTTTTGGCAATTAGAACAATTAGATCTAGCTGTTGAATCTAAAACTTAGTTACTTAAGTATTAACATTTTTATGTTAGCAATAGAAAATAAAGCAGAGAGAACTTTGCATCAAGAAAACTTTTTATAATAAAATACAGAAATTTGGTCTTTCAGACATTTTAAAAAATCTTTATTTATATTTGTAAGTTTAAATTTGTAGTTTAGTAAATACATTGTTTAAATAGCAGGCAGAGACAACCTTCAGAGAGGGGTAGTTGGTAGTATTAAAACTTAAAATTTGTACAAAGAGAAAATACTTTGATAAGGGCAAACAATAAACAGAAGTCAGTTTGGGGTTCATGACTATCCTATGGATTCTTATAGTTCATACTAATTTGTATGACTTAAAGACTAAAATATTAGAACCATTACTCATCCTTACTGAATATATTTTTATTAAAAAGTTATGTTTTTTCCTGTTTTGCAAAAATTGCTATTGACTTTTCTATAGAGAAGCAAAAAAAAGAAGTCAGTAAATTGATCATAATTCACAAATGCTCCTTCTCTTGAAGCAGATTTTTTACTGTGAAATTACTAATAGGAAATTATTTGAAGAGTTTTTTAAAGTGAATTTATGTAAGAAGCTTTTTGAAAGTTATAATATTATCTTACTTATAACTGACTGCAGCTGGAATACAGCCCTTTTTCCAATTGAATACTGTACATAATAATTAACAAAACATGTAGATGTAGATACAGTTACAATTATTAGGAACATTAATTTGCATTGTTGAATCTTAGTGGGGGCTTTGTTCTTTCTTAAGGATTTTAAGCAGTTAGCAATGAAAATAAATTGAGATTTAAAAAAATCTGTTTCAAATTTTCCTTAAAAACTTTAAAAATGTTTCTAAACCTTTAAATATGGTTTGATATATTTTTGCCTATTATGTATAGGTTATTTATAAATCTTCTTACGATAAAAGATTTCTATTTATAGATAGTTCATATCTCATTAAACTGACTGAGCAGACAGGGTTACATCATACTTGTTTGTAAATTTAACTGAGACTTATTTAATAGAACAATGAGCTATATAAATATTTTACATGAAGTTTTATCCAAATAAAAGCATTTGTAATAATATATGTCAACAGTCCCATATTGATCATGTGTCTGGAAGCTATCTTTTCAGTTTCTACTTAATATTTTTGGAGTTTTTTCTTTTTATGGCTTCCAGAATAATAAACATGATATCCCTGTTGTTTTTTAAATTTATAATAAAGAATAAATATTGATTTTGTTTAGCCATCGAAAGAAATTACTGACAGAAGGAGATATACAGCAATTTGGCATGAATAACTTTATGCCATTGAAGTTTTAAAGTCCTTGAAGTAAGAGAAAGAGTTTAGAAGAACAAAAGCATACGTCACCCACCCACCCACCCCCCATATTTGAATAAAAATGTTTTAAAATGTCTGCTGCAATTTTTTTTAAGAGGGGAAAACAGCTTTCTTGCTTTGGTAATGTATTCAAATTCAAAGAATGCCACTAAAAGTCATGAGGAGAGTTCTGCCACAGAACTTAGCTTTTCAAAAGACTGGTCAGCTCCTTAAATTTAATTGAAACTACGTTAAAAAATGATGTTTTCATGTACTAAGTAAACCTAAATGTTTACCTTGGAAAAGAATAACTGCATATATCTGATCAGTGGAGACAGGAACACCACAAAAGTTTTTTTGGTTTTTTTTTTCAAGAAAAAGAATTATTTCCACATAAGTTTTAAATCAGTGGGGATCTGTTTATGGCCGTATTAGTGCTATAATCAGTACAAAAAGCTAGACTTTACAAACTAAGTGGAAGGTAGGTACAGTATGATCTGAAGTGGGAACGAACTCAGAGTCAGCTCATTGAGGTGGCAGCACATAAATATAAATGTCAGGAACAAAGTCCAACTTCTTTGACTACAATTTCCACAGAAGTACTACCTTAAATTTGAGTTTGCTAATTGTATGTACTTCAATGAAATAATGTGCTTTTAAAAGATGTATTAATAAGCTTAAATATGATTATGTTATTAAATATTTCATTAATTAGAAAGTGAGCTCTCTAAGCCATAGTGTAAGCCCAGTATGGAAAACAGAACTGATGTATTAGCAATATGCTTCATTCTTTATTTATTAATGAACCGTTTTAGAGGTGAATAGTAAATTCTCCAGAATAAATTAAAAAATGCATACCTCTAATACTTTTTTGAAAATGTTTTGTTTTCCTGTCACACAAATTATGTATTCTTTTTTCTCTCTATAAATAACGTCAAAGTTGCTGAAAGGGTCAAACATATTACCAGTTTGTTTTAAGTCCCAAAAAAAGTTTTCCAAGATTTTTGTATTTCACATTAAAATAAGGCAGCTGTGGCAGATGATTTACTGTAATCCGTTGATTTAAAAATTCCCAGTGATGAAGATTCAGCTATAAATTATCATTACAGTAAACCATTATTATATAACTTTATATGAATTTCTTCTGTAGGACACGGTAAATATTGAACAAAGTTCTGCAGTCAGAACTCTACTGATGATAGTATTAGATTAGGCAAGGCAGATACTGCAGGATTTGGAACACAGTATCCTCATTTGTGGCTGTAATCTTATAACCAGAGGAATATTTGTATTAGAGGTTCAAATTTTGATACTTTTTTTCTACTACAGCTACCCAGATTTCTATTCTGTTTACTAATACTAGTACTTTTGCCACAGTTTTCATTGTTAATGTATTTCAAATAAGAAGACCCAATTGCTTGGTCTCTGATCTCTAAAAAACCATCCTGTCAGGATGAGAATTAATTAATATAGCTTTAATTAACTTCAAGTTTTCCCTTTCCCTTTTTCTGCCTGGTTAATTTGGGAGACGGGGAAAAATAGGACTCAGATTACTGTAATTTCCCAACTCACATCAAATCCCGTGTTTCTATAATACAAATTCATGGGGTAATAATGACATGCTGCTACTTGTATGCATTTTTTAACCTAAAAATTACCATTAATTAAATTTATTCCACTGAAAAAAAAATCCATTTAATTGACCACAATGTTTATCAGAGGTTGCAAATTGTGGTTTTAGTTATTAACTCTTAGTTTTAATGGTCATTATACTTACGGTATAGAATGCTATTTAAATAAACAGGCCTCGTGCATTTAAGATTTAAAGCAACCATTCAAATCATCTTCACCGCTGTTCTGTTACAATAATGCAGCAAATCTGTGTTTCATGATGTAGGGATATGAAATGGCACTGTGTGCACAGGGGCGTCTAATGGGAACCGAAAGGAAAGCAACCAGAATACAAGGATATGTGGATTTAAGCGGGTTAACACCAAACTTCTTTGTAAATCGCTGAACTGAAGACATAAAATTTCAGTTCATATAAAGTCGTAGGTGTGAAGATGCAAAATTATATAGACTGTCCGATCTATATAAATCCAGCCAAAAACTTGTTGGGGATCATTGGGCTCGTGCGATAGCAGTGACTGGTTGTACTGCAGTCTGACTCCACGTTGAAATGGAGTTTGCCGTTGAGATGCGGATGAGTTGGAGGTACAGGCGAAGCTTCATAGCTGGCAGATGGGCCTGCCAACCCTCAGAGCAGCCCCGCTCCGGGGTGGGGACTGGTCCGGGCCCGTGGTAGCCGACTGCATTTGCTCGGTCCTCCAGAAATTTTGGCTCAGGCCTGTTTTTGTAAAAATTATTTGGCCACATTTCTAGTGCACAGTGCGGTTGGTTTTAATCGGGTTGTATTTATCAGGATATTTCTGTGTACGGGATTCTATATTTATGGGTTGGACTTTGTGATTATTCTGTCTGTTTGCTTAAGTGGAACCGAAACTTTAGGAATACAGAGCTACTATTTTTTTTCCAAAGAAAAAATACTGTTATGTAGAGTGGACTCCATATAAAATAGATATGTCACCCAGCTGCTGGTACATTTATTCCTTACCCATGTGAGATGGAAAGTAACACAAAGCTAGAAGGTATTAATGGCTGCCTTAAACTAACAACTGGTAAAAAGTAGGTGGATGCTGGCAGATTCACTTGCCATCTGTGGGGGCTCCACATGTGCCTCATTTTCCAAATTTAATTAAAATTAAGATTTTTTTCCCGTATGTGAAGGGCATTCTGTGGCATTTCAGAGTTCACTAGTTGCACACAGATGGGCAACAATAGTGCAGTATGGGTCATATGCTTCATCTGCATGGTATGTAAGTGGTATATAAGCCCTGAAGGTTCAAAAGGGGAGAAAAACCTTTGCTAGGTTGTGTCAATTAATAGTATTCTCCCCATGTTTAGTTTATTTGAGAAGAGTAAGAGTGAAGTTTGAATTAATCTGCTTGAACCTTCTCATTTGTTTGACTTCATACTCTGGCAGCTATCTGGGTCCCTTTACAAAAGACAGTAAGACCGGCTTCAGTACCATTATTGTGAGACACAAAACCTGAGCAGAAATATCTTACCTTAACCTATATAAAGTGGCCACTTCGTACTGCTTTGGTCAGGAGTACGTACTTGGGCCCACAACTACTGTTTACAGATAGGTCTGTAATTAATTGATAATGTGTGGATAAATAACAGGCCCAAATTTTCTTCTGTGCCCTTGCCCAATTCCTGATTATTTTAACTATGTTTGGGCAGCTGGAGAAGACTAGGTTGCTCTTAGCCATGACTAAAAATCCTACAGTTTTTAGACAAGTAATGTAAACCTTCTTATGAAATGTTCAACCATTAATATTGAGGGGCTGCAAAATCATATAGGACAGTAAGAAACGTCCATGGGAAAAACCGACAGGGCCTCATTTTTCATAAAAATCTGTAGGATTGTTGGTGTAATTTTTATAAAGCACCTTGGTTTTTACCTTTTTTTTTTTTTGTGGGAAGAGATCAAAGTCACACCCAGAACATTTCTGAAACCAGAACACTTCATTTTCTTTTTATGGAAGTCTATTGTTTTTTGTTTCATTCCATTTAAATCATTATGTCACGCTGAGCACTGCACTGTTGGAAAGCCCTTTGCTTGTTCAGTGCTGACCAGCGTGCTTTGCTATTTGGGAACGGCTAGACTTGGTGTCCAAAAAGGGGATGGCTGTACTGTATGTCCTCGTTTAGTTGGACACAGCTTGGTTTACAACCCGTAAGTATGTGTTCTTGAGGACTAGATACAATGTGTTTTCAGATGGTCCTCCTGAGGATAAAAATGGATGTTCTGGTCATCCTCTGTTAATAGATGGTTTCTGACCTTCATTTTGATACAAAGCAAAAATTTCTAGCCAACTTTTTTTGACCAGAGGGTGTTATTTATTATGCTAGCTTGTTAAGAGAGCAGGGGTATTTTATCTTTTGCAAGCAGTTTAATTTAATATGGTGAGTTGAATATATGCCATTTGCCTAGGTGCCCTGGAATGTCAAATAAAATGTAGAAATAAGTAAAATGTATTATTGTCAGATTTTCTGTAGGAGAAATGGCATACCATCTTCCCCAAGCTACAGTTGGGGAAGGACCTTGGGAGTGTACAAAACTGGTCTAAACAGAAGAAAAGAGAAGGGCTGTTTGGCAATAAGTTGTTTTCATAGCTGAAGCCCTTCAAAAAGGCAGAGGGAAATAGAGCAAGCTCATCAGCTGTCTCCTTACAATCCAAAATAAATGACAGGTACCAAGGTCACGATACATTTTGAGACAGTCAGAGTCCACAGGATTTTTAGACGTGCTGAGCACTTCTTCCAACTGAGACGAGGGGTGTGTAGTTCCTTCCCATTCTTCCACTAATAACTCATTCAGAAGGACTAATGCTTTTGGACTATGAGGATCATGCCCTGCTTTTTAATTGGAGAAGGATACTGAATATATGGCAAAAAGGTAGTCACTAAACGAAGCACTGTTAATTGGTCAAGTCTGATAAATCTTCTATCACTCAGCCCATCGCTAGGAAAAGTTTTGTGTTTCTTTTTTTAATCTCATAGGGATTGAGTGCTCTGTACCTGTGGTGCGGTTCCTTTTCCCATTAGCAGGCGGTATGAGTACTTCCTTGAGATCTTCTATATGCAATATCATTGCGTCCATTAGTGCAGTATTTATCAAACTTTCTGAATCTGTGACCTCCTTTTGATTCCCGTCTCTTCCTGTTACTGTCTTGAATTCTTCCCTTTTTCGGTGACAGAAACTAAGAGTCTGTAATCGCTGCCTGACAACTCGCTCCCTTTTCCAGGGAGACTGGACTTGCTGCCAGCAAGCCAAGGTAGTTAGCAACCCAGCGGCTACCCTACTTGAAAGAACTTCTCAGTCCCTTGCTGTCAAAATCTGAGCTACTGCTGACGAACTTTGTGTTTTCTAACACTGTGAATATCGCTATGTCCTTTTGGAACCTATAGTTTGAGAAACACTTCTTTAGCAGAGGTGAAGTTCCTGTCTAGCAATGAATTCCCTAGCAGCAGTTTTAGAAAGTGACAGAACGCATGTTTGTTGAAGCTGGATGCAGTGAAGGTCTGTTGATAGTGGCAGAGGACCTACATAATTCCATGACAGTGCAAAGTCCATATGATCATCTGAGTTACAGCCATCTTTCATGCTCTTCCAAAAAAAAATATTATTCTTGGTAAGGGATATGGGTGATAGAAGGAGGTTTTGATGTTGGTGTATTTGCTTTAAATTTAAAGAAAAAATGAAAGTATTTTTTTCCCCTATGTTGTGTGTATAGTGTTTTAGATCTGTTGATCAGCTGGTCTTTAGTTAGAAGTTGGAAAAGATTGTACTGGAAATCTATGGGGTTGCATTACATTGGTTGTTTAAAAGAGGGCCAGATGACATTTATAATACCTGTGTTGTAATATTCGCTGTATCTCTGGCAACCCCCTTGTGCACACAGTAAGATGCTGTTGGCTCACAGGCAGAAGTAGGGGTCCTCAACGCGACTGGGATGCTCTCCCCAGATCCCTGTCCCCAGCAGCTAGCCTGGCTACTGCTGTGCCTGTCTACGTCTCTCCTGGGTGAATGCCCCACTGAGTTAGGATCAGGGTACTGCTTCAGAGATCAGGAAAAAGTGAAGACAGCTCAAGTCTGGTGTATTTGAAACTGAACTGGAGTGAAAGGGAGGTGAAGAGTCAGCAATCCTAGGCTGTGCTCTCTACACCTGTCACAGACATTGACCTGTTCACATCTCCGTTCCTCAGTTTAACCTACATGTCATGACAGTTACTCTCCGCTACAATTATTATTAATAATGTGACTATTACATAGCTCCAGGGGTTATGCCTGATGCCTTACAAAACAAATATGTTGATGAGTAGTTGTTAATAGTTGCTCCCCTCCTTGTTTCCAGATGGGAAAAGAAAGAGAGGAGCAGGCTGCCCCTGTGACAACCTCTTGTGCTGCAGCAGGACCTGTCAGGAGAGGGCTGCAGACCATTAGGAACCCCAAGGAGAGTGCAGAGCCCTTCAAGACCGCTGGCATGGCTAGGCAAGGCACCTCACGGGGACTTCCCGTCTTGGCACTTCAGGAATTAGTATGACATGAACTGTCTTTGAAAGAACAGCAAGCCTCTTTCCATTGTCTCTTCCATGTAACTGTCTTCTGCCCCTCTGCCACACTCATAATATTAATATTTCAAAGGGTTCATTGATAATACTTGCTGTGAGGCTTTTCCTTTTTCCCCTTAATATCAGAAGATAAATAGGAATCACACAGTTGAAATTATATGGTTAGTTAAAGTAACACAAACATGCATAGTAAATATTTATATAAAAGCCAGGTAAAATAGAGGACGGAGTGCTGCAGAAGGAAATAATTTCTAGGAGTGCACCAAGAGCTGCATTTAAGACCAAGCCTAATTATAAAACACAGCCTTTAAAGGAACCATTTTGAAACAGGCCGTTGTATTTCCCTGTAATTATTTCTCTCATTGGTAATGATCCACCAATATTAATTGAGGGATAATTGTTAAGTTCATGAGTGTCCACTTAAGTTAAGCTTCATCATATCTTAAAGAAACTGATACAGTTCAGGGTCTTTGCCCCTAAAAGCCACTGCAGTGATAGCCCGCAGTAGCAGTCTTTCTCGCAGAACACTTTCTCACTGGGGGAGGTGCAGCCCTGGGTGAAAGGCCGATGCAAAATCTGTGCTAACTCCCACCAAGACACTATACCAACAGCTCCATTGCAAATTAGAAAATTAGGGACAAACAAGTCTTAGACATTGCAGGTAGCAAAGACTGAATTTCGGCCCTTATGAGGAATGTGGCTACACTGAGACATGGAGGTAGGGTGCTGTGAGTCTGTGAAAGTCAGCGTTGTGATTGTGCTTTGCAGTAAGCAGAGTTTTCTGTGACCCAGGTGGTTATAGTGGTCTGGCTTGGCATGGTACTGAAGAGCTTCAAGGTGTGGTTGACCTAAGCAAGTGAATAACCCTGCGGAACACCGGGTGTATTTGTACACTCGAAATTAAGTGTATGTGTAAGTCTCACGTTGAGCTGGCCTTGGAAACACAAAAGATGTCTTGTGGGGAAAGGAGAGGAGAGGTGGAGGTAGAGAAGGAAGGCGGAGAGATACTCTTTGAGAGAGCAGTTACTCCTCTGCTGTGTAGTGGCATCCAGGAGAAGAGAAAATGGGAACATGCGCTACATAGTGCTGTGGAAGTTGCTCGTGTCTAGATGCGTGATGTGATAATATAAGTCAAATATATAGTACAACAGTCTACTTCGATAGAGAAGTGTGTGTCTGTGAAGCAGATGGGTACATGATCACAATACAATTCCCCATTTTTATTCACGTTTCATATGGTGAAATAAAACAATAGGGTAAATAAAACCGAGATACAAGTATTCTCACAGGAGTTGCATACGTAAGCTTTTAAGATTTAACTTTTGGCATGTAAACAGGAAAATAATACCTGTAAGCAGCTAGTGACAGTTTCTGTGTGTGCTTGTGGGACACAGAATTGCTCAGGAAGAAGTTGAAAAAGTGAATGTCGTGCGGCTCCTATAAACCCTTAAGTCTTTCCATTAAGTCTCAGTGTCTCAGAAACCCTTATGTCTACAAAGAGAGAGGATGCAGCGCTTTGGTAGCTAGGGAAGATTTCATTGTATGTACGTGTGCCTACCTATACGTATGTGAGTTCACGGCTGCGTTTTGGAGTCTGTGCCATAGAGAGGGGAAGGTAATATATAAGGGAAGATACAGGTTTTGAAAATATAAATGGAAGCCATTTTTTTTCCCCTGCTGTTGGTAGTTCTAGTTTCTGAAAGCATTGTGGTCTATCCTGAAAAAAGGAGGGTTGCACAAGTATATGCTTTGGAAACTTTGATTAAACAAGGTCCTGGTGCAAGGCAGTAAGGGTTCTGTGTCGGTTGGAGTGTTTCAAATAGCTCGCGCTGGGCACGAGAAGGAGGAATAGTTACTCGCAGTGGGTAGTAGGGGAGATAACAGTGTTTCCCTCCCCATGCAAACCAAAGTGGATAGATGCCCTCTAATTTCCTACGGCCTATGTCGAGACAGGTATTTATGACTAATTTAAAAGCATACAGAAAGGTGAATGCAGGGGCTGGTTTTTCCCCTTGAGTTAATTAAAGGCAAGCATTGTATGTTATAAGGAATATATTGGTCTGCATATGGCATTCTTTTGTTGCAGATAACAGACCCAGAGGCCTGATCCTGCTGTCAGTGAAGTTAATGGCACATTTCCTATTGATTTCAGGGAAAGAAGGAGCAGACCGCAACATAACATGTGACAAGTGAAAGCTGCTCCTTTAGAAGGATGCTGCCCATTACATTTAGGCCTCCCAATTATTTTTTCTTAGTGTCCCATGAAAAAGATAGACATGAATTGTTCATATTATAAGTGTAATGAGGATTGTTTAAAAATGTAAATGTCTTCTTTAATTTTGCTGAAC
>NW_009647046.1:824149-844035 GCF_000708025.1 Charadrius vociferus
TGAAACTGGCTGAGAACAAAAGTGAAACTAACAGGCAAGTTTCACTCCCAAGGCTGAGTGAAATGCAGAAAAGTAAATCCTAAACAGGTGATGCTGAACAGTCAATTTGAATTTTAAAATTTGCTTTACTTTTATTAGTGTAGAAAAGTGTTGCTTGTGATCTAGATAAAGATGTCCCCTAAGATAAGCGTTTTCTCTCGATGGTATCTGTTTAAAAAGTCAGAATCAGTTAAAATGTCTATTTTTTTTCTTTATGATGTCAAGGGGCATCTCTACATGTTACCCCCTTTTCCTTTTTCATGCTTTGCATCACAGGCTTGCAAGTCATTTACACTTAGTATGCTGACAGGAGCATATGCTAGAGCAGGACGGGGCTCACCTTGCTTTGCAAAAGTATGGATGACTGTAATCAGCAAATTCCTAGAGAAGGGGGGGGGGAGAAGCATCTCTAAAAATATATGAAAATGACGGTAGAATGTGTTCAATCTGTAAAACACTAAAAGATGACAGTGTAGCAAATGGGAGAGAGAGACATTCAGTTATTCCTGCCTGATCTAATAGGATCAGCAGGAGACAAATGTACAGAAAAGTGGGCAAAGACCAAACAAAGCAACAGAAGAGGGTAAAAAAATCATAGGGTGCCATGGAGAAAAAGAGAGAATGGAGGAAAGAAATGGTTTAGATAAGTTAACATTGTGCAAAATGCTTCTTTGGTTCACATTTGTCAATGTCCAGGAAATTGGGTGGAAAAATACATGTGCAGCAACAGCCCGCTATGATCTAAGCATTATGAGGAGGGTAAAATATGTGAAAGGAGAAGGGTAAAAGATGGAAGAAAAAATTTCAACACAGTCAGACCCTTTTTTTAAAAAAAAAAAAAAAAAAAAAAGGCAGTTTAGTCATAAATACTACACCCTACAGTGCTGAGGCTTTCTGACCATGACTTAGGTTGATAGTGCTTATTAAATGACAAACTGAAACAAGGGCTTTTTTGGCAATGTAGTACACCATGAATTTGTACTCATTATCTTAACTTTTTTTCCTCTCACATTGGTTTGAAAAAGTGTAAAGCAAAAAAGGGCATAAAAACGGTGTACAGACAGTGATTTTAGCTGGTATCTTCCTCACAGGTTAAGGGAGGAGACAGAAGTCTCAAAACAGGCCTGCGTAAATTCTGCAGTGTCACAAATAAATACACAATAACACAAATCACAGAAAAACAGGTAAAGCAAACATCGTATTTATCTGAGAATGAATTCAGCTTTTAAAACAGGGGAGGGAAAAGTTGCCGTGGGAAGGAATATCTCAGGACTCTGTCCCTCATGTAAATGGCTTAAAAAAAAAAAATTAGATTTCAATATATGTAAAAGAAATTTTTTTTTTTCTTTTTTAATGTAAGATCACGCCATTTGCAGATTAAATGTTGCTAATCAGATGGAGCATGCAGCAGTATACAGGCCTCTAAGAACTGAAACACGGGTCTGGAGAATCTGGTACTTCAGTTGACCATGTATGAAGCTAATTTTTGACATATGTACATGACTTATCAAAAATAATTTTGAGGGCTCTAATTAGAATGTAATAGGAGTTTTTAAAATGCTTTTCAGACCAAGAGATAGAAAGCCTTGTGAGGGCCAGGTAATTTGAACGTGCAGAAATGGGTCTAAGCATATAATAATTTTAATCTATTCTCTCTTATGTTACAGGGAGCATGGCACAGCCGTGTTCTGGATAGAAGGACGGCCATCCAAGGGACACGAGCATCACTTCTCAGGTAGCATGCTGTTACTGATGGCTTTTGACATAGAGAGAAAATAACTTTTCTGTTCAGTTTAAATAATACCTGACCTTTTGGCCTTTTCGGTTTTGAAGTTTATTGACATTTCAGACAAGCCCAAATACTTTGTTTTATTTTGAGAGAGGTGAGGAAGCAAAGTGTTGGGAGCGAGGGAAGTTTGTGCCAAGTCCTTCTGAAGTCTGGTCGGTTGCAGGAGAACAGCAGTGCTGACAGTGGTATACTGGATTTTCCCATTAAAAGATGCAAATGATGGGATGTTATAGAAAGACAGATGTATTTGCGACCTGTGGTGTGTGTTGCAGTTCATGTGATATTAGAATAGCAAATAAATTGGAAGTGGATGCTATAATTTGTGGTTGGTCAAAGACAGGGCTAAAAGAATTAGTTCTTTCTAATTGTACGTGGCTTTATTGTATTGACAAATATATGTGATGTGGTAGCAATTAAAAATAGTCTGTTTTGATTACGTTGAAGGAACGATACTTGTTTTTAAAGCATGCTGGTTAATTAAGCAAGAGTCAGTAAATGGCATAAAGGTATATAGATAGGATGCTTTGTGAGAAAATGCAGTTCCTTGAGGTCAAATTAGTCAATAAGTAAAATTTTCTGATCAGGAAAGAGGCTGTATTTCTGAGAGATTTTATACTTTGTGTAAGCTTATTATACACCAATAGAGAGAGGAGCTGTGTTAAAGTGTTGGACTTGCTGTTGTATTACGGTACATCACTTGTTCTTTCTGGTTTGAATTGTTGATTCAACTCTGATAATTTAGACAAGAGAGAATTGTAAATTCCATTTACCAAATGGGATGTTTGTAGCATTTAAAAAAGAGAGAGATTAAAAATGGTTAGAAGACTCTAAAATCTATAATGTTCTGTAGCCTTTTAAAAGGTAAAAATCCAAATAATAATATTTCCACTAGCAAAATAATATACCATATCTAAAACCAATATAAACTGGTGTTAGAAGAGCTTTGAAATAAACAATACGTGAAGATAGGTAGCTAGGATTTTGCAGTATTTTTCTTCCCCTAGTCTCCCTCCTTTTTGGCAAGGAAAATTGAGAGATTTCTTTTAAATATGAAAGGAATAAACAAATACAATCGCAATGAAACATTATGCTTGATATTTGGTGAAATCTGTTTTCTTCTAAGTATTTTGGTTTTTAAATGTAAGTGCTGTGAAATAGTTCAGATCTCAAAGTTTGTGGGGAGAAAATGTTTCAGCATCCTTGTTCATACCTGAGGAATCCATTTTAGAAGTCCATTCTCCCTGTTTGCAAAATACATTTTTATTAGATCTATGTATTTGGGTTAAGACTTACTTAAAATTACTTAATTAGGTTATACTGAAATTCTAAGTGATTTAAAAAGAAGGATTATGGTAATATGACAAAACATAACACTATTTTCATTGAAATCCTTAAATAAAGCCCCTTTAACATGCCAATTTTAAAAATCTATAAATTTGGGGTGTTTAAATAGTACAAAATATAAAAAGGCCAAACTCATAATGGAATGTATAATCCTGTACCAGTGAGCAGGGAATTTGTAGGTACGTCTGGAACATGGGAGGAGGTCATTTACACCTTCAATTTGTTTTTGAGCATTTCTCTTGTGGTATTGTCCTTTTTAAGACTTTATTATATATATGTAAAATACTTTAAAAATGTTTGTGGTTGATTTGTAATGAGAAAATGTAGAGAAAGAGGTAACAGTGTAGGTGCGCTAAGCTAGATGGCAATTGATTGTGTTTTCCCAGGAAATTTTGAAAAATATATCAAAGTAAAAATTGCCACAGCAAGGAATAAATTCTAAATAATTGTATTTGTGCCTTTTGGAATAGCGTGGCTGTGAATTGTTTTTAAAAACCTCCTGTAAGTGTCTGAAAAACAGTACAACATAAAAAGGCTTTCCAATTGTGTTTTCTCTAGATAAAGCTATTGGCTTGTAGGCTGATTTAAGGGACAAGGTATTAAAAAATAAACTTAAAAAAAAGAGCTGTATATGTGCTTTTCTTATCGATGTTTTTTTTTGAAGAAGGAAAACGTGTATGTGTTTCTTTCCTCTGTGTTGTTTATGGTCTGAAATAAATAATAAATTTGTAGTTATTTATTTTTTTAAAAAAAAGTATTTGTATGAAAAATCTGGCAGTAGGTTTGTTTTACTTAGTGTTTTGATTTTGGAGAAATAGCAGAATGTTTCTGGATATTTGCATTTGTTTCAGAGGTTGGAGCACAAGCCAGATTTCTGTGTAGTCTGTCAGGCAGTTACACGTCTGAGCATGTTACAGTTTGTAGCACTACAAATTAGAGCCATTTGACTTCTATTTGCTACACAAGGCTTTTATAAAAAAAAAAAATTAATTAATATATATATGGCAAATAAAAGAGATGTATAGGGGATGAGCTGTGGGTGTTGGAGGGGGGCCTCTCGGGCCGTGGATGCCGAGCTGTGGAGGGGGGCCGGGGGGAGACCCAGTGGATTTGACTGTGAGATGCTGCTGCTGCTGCGTGAACTTGTGCTGTCTGCCCCCGTCCCTCCCTGACTTTAAAAATGGGTTCTGCCTCTCTGGGCTGTTTTTTTTTTGGTTAGTTGTACGTGCATCGTTAGCTATACTTGTTTTAAGAGAGGAGCTGGAAAGGTGCAGTGTGTGGTAGTCAATACGTGCACTGAGCACCTATATGGAGAGTATATGGGTAGGAGGACAAACCACCACAGCGTGACTGAGTTTCTACATTACTTTCCCTGCCGGGTAACCCAGCGTTTCTGGTAACTTTGTCCCAAAGTTTTCTGGGGGTTGTAAGGCTAGTTTTGAGTTAATTTACTTATTACAGTTTGTCTTTTGGAACAAAAATAAAAATAATTAAAAAAAAAAAAACAACCAAAACCAACACAACTAAAAAAAACCCAAAAAGCCCAATAGTTAGAGATATTTCACCGGTTTTTTATTAACTGGCAGGGAGCGGGCAATTAATACCACCGCCGGCAGTAGCAAACAGCAGTAGTTGGGACCAGGAGCCACACTGCAGAGTACGGAAACCCGCCACAGCATCAGCGGGCCGGGCCGCTCGGAGCAAGCACCGCCGGGCCGGGCCGAGCTGAGCCGGGCCGGGGGCGGCTTCTCCTCTGCGGAGGAGCGGGGCCGGGGTGGCCTGAGCGGCCGAGGGCCCGCCGTGGGCAAGTGGCGGCAACGGACGGACGTGGGGGGGGAGGGCCGGGCGGGCGGCGCGGGGCCGGCGGAGGCGCCTCGGCGCCGCAGAGGGTTAACGGCGGCGGCGGGGCCGGGCAGGCTGGGAGTCGTAGGCGCCGCGGCATGCCGGGAGCTGTCGTAAACGCCGCCGCGGCGCCCGGCCGGCATGGCGGGCCGTCTTTATGCCGCCGGGCGGGAGCGCGCCCGGGCCGAGCGTCCTGGGCCCGCCTGCCCTTGGCCGCCGCGCTGGAGCTGCCCGGGCTCGGCCGGGGCCGCTTGAGGAGCGCTGGGTTCATCCTCCCCGCTCCGTAAGGACCAGTCCCGGGGCGTCGGCGCGGCGCGGCTCGGCCCGGCCGGAGTGCCCGCTTCAGGCGCTGGCAGGTTAGTGGCGGGTTTGCCCCTTCCCTCGGAGCCGGGGGAGCCCGGGCTGCCCTGGGCCTGGGTGCCGGGCGGCAGGGGCCGCCCTCTGTCGCTGTGTGCCCGCCAGCGGGCCCCCCGCGGCGGGGCCGGCCGGGCGCTGCGGGGCCCTGCGAGGCGCCCCGGGGCACCGGCACCGACCGGACGGGTGAGGGCCCGTCGGTGGTGGAGGCGGAGGACCAGGCCGAAAACCGGCCCCGGGGCCCTCGGGCTGGGCTGGCGGGCGGCCGCAGCACCGCGCACCGGCCCAGCGCAGCCTGGCCAGGCAGGGCTTTCCTGCCGGCTCGCCCCAAGCCCTTTCCTCCCCAGCGGGAACTTGCTTGCTTGAAACAGCTGAGGGGCTTCATCCGCACGGCTCCCCCTCAGGGCTCCGCCGCACCGTGGCTGCTCGGGGCCCCGGCCGAGGCAATGGCTCACGGGCCTGCAGCCTGTGCCGGGCTCCGCTTCCACTTTGCGGCCAGCTCAGCGTCGAGATGGAGAGCCCTGCCTTCCTGTGGCCTCTGCCGGGAGCCAGCCTGCTCGGATAGGAGGGGGGCTCGGATTTTATCTACAAGTTTGTTTGTTTTGTTTGATTTTTTTTTTTTTTTTATGTGTAAGGGAAGAATTAAGATACGTGCAGGTGCTGAAGCGTGTTGAAGTTTAGGCGGGACAAACCTAGGAAGCAAACAAGACTTGGTAGCCTACCTGGTAGCAAGGTATTTTCTCTGAGGACAAAGCAGGGAGGGAAGAAAAAGGAGGAAAAATATTACTCGTTAATTTAAATTGTGCTAATATCGGTCCAGAAGTGCAAAACCAGCTTCTTGTTAAATATTCTGATGTTTTAAAGGAATTTTTTTATTAGCTGGAGGTACCTTCTTTTATGTATGAAAGGAATGGCAAATAATAGTATGGAAGTGAATCACTCTGAAGTGAATTTGGTAAACTTTGTTTGTTTTTTTTTCTCCTTACTTTTTGAAACCAAATGTTGAAGATAGTGGTGCCATGCATCAGCATTTAGCTGAACTTAGGGCTGAGCATGCTTAAACATCTCACGGGAATGGAACAGGAAGGATTCTTGTTAGGTAGTTTATTTTACTTGGTAATAGTAATCCTCTTGAAATGCAAAAGAAAATGTAATTTATTTGTTAACTATTAAATGAAGATGTGCGTAGAAAATAACACCGTTGAGATAAAACAAAAAAGGGAAATATACCATAATAGGTTTGTTTTTTATTGCACATGTTACAGCTCAGTTCTGAGAGGAGATGTGTGAGGGGCTCTACAAATGTTCTTATATTTGTGTCAGAAGGCACATCAGATTTTGCCAATGATCATCACCTGGAATACAGGTGATGCAGATGGATGGAATTCTAAAAAGATTTTTTTGTTGTTGTTGTTAGGGAAGGTATTGTTCTGATGGAGGAAAAAACATTGTTTTATAAGGTTTATTTCTTTATAAAAGAAATTGTTGGGTAGACACGAAAAAGGGTAAGTGTCTAAGTGCCTGCTTTTCACCCCTGGTGGTTTGGATTTGCGGAGTTAAGCTGTTGAAGATGACTTGAGATACAAAATCAGCGAGTCCAGATCAAAACGAAGTATAAAAGTTCAAGACAAGGAAAATGCGAATAGTGTATTGTAATGTGTTTTAAACTTATTAGCTTACAGCCCACTCTATTCCTATGTGGAAAAGAGCCATTGCTTTTCTCGAGTAGGAAATTAATTTTACTGGATTCTCTCTTCTTCTTTCAGTGGCAATGGAAGTGCATTAGTACAATAAATACAGTATATCCCCTTTCCAAAAGTGTAGAATTTAACTTTAAATACTATATAAGTAGTGGAAGCTACATGTAAAGGGGGGCAAATAGTTGAGGGTACCAAATGGAAAGACAAGATTTGTAATACAGATGATCTAATCTGATAGCCATAGTACACTTAGCTGTAGAACAGTTTTTGAAGGGCAAAAGACAGAGAAATATGAAAGATGGGATGAAATGTAACATAATTTTAGCAAAACCAGACTGTGCCAAACTAACTTGCTATGCTAGGATTTTCTGGACAGAGGAAATACAAGAGATCTAATATGTTTCATTGTTAAGAAGGTATTTGGTATTGAACTGTGTTAGGAAATTATGTAAAATGGAGAAAATTTGGATTAATTACATTGTAAGGTGACTTGGGAATGCACTGACAGATAATAGATGGAAAGAGAATGTGCTGGTGGAAAGGGGGCTGCAAACTGGATTTTTCAAAGACTATATTGGAAATTATTTAATTTTTTTCCTTGGTGACACTAGTGAAAAAGTAGGACTGCTGTGATAAAATCTTATGATGCAGAACTGGTGGAGTGTATTGATAGAGAGGGGGGTTGGAATATCCGTGTACCAACAAGTTGAATCAAAACGGAGATAAATAGAATTAGATGAGATTTAGTGATGCAAATAGAAGCTAATCACAACTTATTCTAGAAAAGCTCATCAGTTTAGTGGTGAATTGGTAGCCGGTGCAGTAGTCAGCAGCAGAATGATAGTGTACTGCTAGGTGATGTGGCTGAGGGGAAAAAAAAAAAGTGCCCTAGAATGTATTAGGGGAGGGATTTCCTGTATGTATAGAAAATATTAATGTCAAAGTATATGGCATTAGTGAGAACTTAGCTGGAGCCCAGCTATCACCCCCATTCAGATAAATGGATTCAAACAGATGGATGGAACAGATGCAGAAAAGGACCGCATGGATGTTAAGAGGAATAGAGAGACTGTTTACGGAAAGACACAAAAGTGACAATTACACAGTTTTTATATAGGGGAGGAAAATAATTATGTGAGCTCAAGATTAGTGTAAACAAGCAAAACAAATGCATATAAAGGAGATAATGAACACAGTTTGCTGGAAATTAGAGGAAGAGTTCTAACTATCAGACCCCCAATATTCTGGAGCTGTTTCAAATGAGAAAGAAGTTCAAATTTCTTTTAAAATGAAGTTTGCTAAATCCAGAAAATAACATCAATGTTTGGTTCTGCGTAGTAGTGGGCAATTTGATTCAGGAATCCTGGATATACCCTCCCTTAATTCTGCATTCTTGTGTATCAGTAAAATGGATTCTGAGACGGATATGTACGTTTGCAGTGGGCCCATTTTGAAGGTGCTGCTGTTTTTGTCATCTTAATTTCCTTTTCCATTGATCAAGTTCTTTTCTTTGGGCCCCTTACTAGAAGCAGTGTAGTTTGGTTGTATTTGCTATCAACTGCTTATCACCTGCACACTCTGCATTGTGCTGGCAGAAGAAAAGAGATACTCTTTACCTCACTGACTTTAACATTGGGAGTAGATAAACTGTATGGTTTGGATACCATGGTTGAAGGTGTACTCACACAGAGCTGCCTGGCTTTTTGTCTCTGGATGGGCTATTCGTAGAAGTCTTCATGGAACAATTTTTAGGAAAGTATTTAAATGAAAAACTTAAAATCATCTAGGGCAACATAATATTGTGTTCTGAAATGTATGTATAATCAGCTCCCTTGGGATATTACCTGAGACCTTATATCTTTTTGTCTGCCTTTTAGACTATATAGTTTTTACATACAGCATTTAGTGCAGCACTAAAGAATTAGCAGAACAACCTTAAAATTAAAGAACACTGCTTTTCAGCAAGGCTGTGGTACTCTAGGTAGACATTTTAGATTTTTACTTAGCATTTTTGCTATTTGGGAAGTCTCCACAAAGCAAGGAGTTCAGCAGTCATTGCTCAGCCATCCATTTTAATTTTATTTTTCAGTCTGCAGCTGTCACAGGTTATTCAAATAGAAAGAATTTGTTTTAAAGAGGTAACTTCCTATTCAATGGTCAACAGAAAATTAAGTGATGGAATCAAATCGAATCATCAACGTATGCGTTAAGTGCTACCAGTGGCACTTTCACTAGTGGCTGAAGCAGAGGAGTGAATGGATTATAAGGATTAAACTTCCTTCATCCCCCTAGAGGTGAACAAGTCATGTGAAAATGGAAGGCTCATTTGGTAGGAAACAGTATGAAAGACTTGGAAGACAAAAAAAGAAGTATATATATTATCTCTAAATGGTTTCTTGCACATTTTTTCTGTAATAATAGATGGTGAGCTACAGACAGAATTTTGAAGCTTACAGGGCAGAAATGTGACTATAGAGTGATTCTGAGTATGGAGTGAAACGTGCTTGGCTGTTACTTAACCTGGATTCCTGAAAAATATTTTTCTCATCCATCATAAGTCTGGTTCTTTAAGGAAAAATACTCCTATTCATAGCAGATGCTTTCTCTTGTTCTTTTCTTGACCTTTTGGAATTGGAAGGAAGTCATGGGCTTTCCCACTTTAATGGTGGGAACATAGTGTTAGGAAAATTTTGTGACCTGATTTGCCCATGTCATCCTACAAGGTTTTCTGCCGCAAAAAGAGGCACTTCCACTAGTGTCACCAGTTTTTCTTGTGACGTATTCCACCTGTTGAAATACTACTGATTGGAGGAGCAAATTTATGGAAGTGAGAAGCATTCATGCGATAAGGTTGATAATTACATTTGCTTGATTCAACAACAAAAGCAAAACAGCTAATATTTTAATATAAAATACAAAAATAAGCTGTTAGTGCTGTTACTAAGAGTAGGACAAATCCATTTCTTTTGCTGGTTTTACATAAACAAGTCTGGGAGGAATGTGTACATGTGTATACTCACACACATATGCGTATATATACATACACTTGCTTTGCTGCATATGCTGGCTGATGAGTAAAAATAGCAGAAGATCAATATATAAAAGTACTGGGAATTTAACACACCGAACAAAATCAAAGTAAGCCAGAGCTTGGTTTGGTAGAAGTAGATTGGGAAAAAGATGTTTCCCTGCAGCCTCCAGCAGCATTTTTTGGGATGTGTTTTTGTTGTTGTTTTTAAATTATTTTTTATTCTTGTTTGTTTATTTTTAATTATTATTTGTAAAAATGCTTTGGAGCCACATCATCACTGCTGTAAATCTTCAGTTTTTCACTGATGTCTCCAGATGGATAGTGATTTATACCCCCTAAATAGATGGCCTTCTGGGCAGGGACGTTATTATGGTGTCTTTAGTCTTACATCATTTACTTCCTTTTGCTCCCATAAAGAAAAAAAACAGTCAAAGGAGAGGTAATTATAAGCTCCAATTGTATGTCGGTGTGTGGGGGGGGGGGGGGGAAGGCAGCTCAGTACCTGTAAAGTGGTCATACAGTTGGTACAAAAGCTGTTGGATGTTGTTACAGCAGCATCTATAGGAATTGAAATAGCAAGCAGAGAAATAGGAATTTTGGCATTCCCCTGCTCTCTCTCCAACTTTTAAAAATGCTGGGATGGAAGCAAATGCCATCTTTTGGAGCTACTTACTTTGTTTTCTGCAGTGCCTTCATATACAGAAACATCCCTCAAAATGTAATCAAAGCAGAATAACTACTAAGTAAGTGGGATAAAACTATTGTTTGTACTTGTTTCAGAGTGGCAGTGGTCATTTCTGTCTCAAGTGTTCCTGCGGAAAGAGAGTCCAAATGATTGCTACTATTCTTGTTGTGATGTTCAGGTAGATGATAGCTTGGCTTAAATTAGGAAGGCGAAATGAGTTCTGCTCTCCCACCATCAAGCACAAAGAAGCATGGAGTTAGAGAAGCCAAACCTCACCTATTTAAGCAAGGCATTATTCTGCTACCATGAATTCCCCAACATAATATCAACCTTTAATGCTTCTTTTCCTATTACCATCCAGAACATCTAGTTGCCCTTTCAGCATCTAAAGATAAAGATTAGGACCCCCAAATCACTTGCTCAGGTGCCATCTAATTGTGAGAGGACCTCAGTTCCTGCCCCTAGATTTCTCTGCCTGCCAAGGTCCCAGTGATCTTAGTGCTGGTGAGCAGTGCATTTGCGCTGGGCTGTACCAGGATGGTGCTCCCACACCAGTGTTAGTGGGGGTCTGTCCTGCCACATCTCCAAAAGCAGGTGGGCTGCGGTTGGGCCTCATGAAGTAAGACACGCTGTGCGTCATTGGTCTGCCAGTTCGAGTGTGTGAGAACCTGAAGTTCAAACCCCAAGCCTGCCTTAGCAGACATGTCTCCGAAGAGCTCATGCTCATACCCCAGGACCTCTGAGGTATTTTGAGAAGACAGGTGTAGGATGAGTGTGCATGTTGGAAGAACTGTTAACTCCTTGGGCAGGTGAGAGAGTGCAGTGCCACATCGCTGAAGCCGATGGTTAAGGCGACCGTCTGCAATGATGGATACCTGAGATCCAAATCCTGTTGTAATGGGGAGCAACATACAATCCTAGGAATGACTAAGTCTCCCAGGGTGTTTTTAAAATGCTACCTTTAATGGTTAAAACTTTAATGGTAGAACTCTTTAGGAAGTCTGGAAGCTTGACATTTTAAGGAATTACAGAGAATTTGAAGAAAAAAAAAATAACAGAAGCTTAATTAGGTGTTAAAGATAGGAACCAGACTTTTTGCTCTCAGCTTTTGTCCCTGGTAGGGTCCTCGCTGAACTCTGCCCTCACATTTCCTCACTTGCAGGCTAGGATTGATACATTGTACTTAACGGCCATTCTTTGAAGCATAATTTGTTTTTGTGAAATACTGTGAGTGGCCAAGACAAAGTCTTCTAGAAGTACCAGGTTACGTCAGGGGCACCAGAACTGTCTGGCGGGTGGATCTTTGAAGAGACACTCATAGAACACTAGGTTGAAAGGGACCTCAAGAATCACCTGGTCCAACCTTTCTTGGCAAAAGCACGGTCTAGACAAGATGGCCCAACACCCTGTCCAGCTGAATCTTCAAAGCATCTAATGTTGGGGAATCCACCACTTCCCTGGGGAGACTTTTCCAATGGCTGATTGTTCTCACCATGAACAATTTTCCTCTTGTGTCAAGTCAGAATTTCCCCAGGAGTAACTTTTACCCCATTACCTCTCCTCTTTTCCATGTGACTCCTTGTAAAAATGGAGTCTGTGTCGTCTTTGTAGCCACCCGTTAAATACTGGAATACAGTGATAAGGTCTTCCCCAAGCCTTCTTTTTTCAAGGCTGAACAAACCAAATTCTCTCAGCCTTTCCTCTTATGGCAAGCTTCCTAGTCCTTTGATCATCTTTGTGGCCCTTCTCTGGGCGCTCTCCAGCCTGTCCACATCTTTTTTTGTGTGGCAGAGACCAAAACTGAACATAGTATTCCAGGTGAGAATCACTGAGTAGAGTGGGAGAATGACTTCTTTATCTCTGCTGGTCATGCCCCTGTAGATGCAGCCCAGCATCCCGTTGGCTTTCTTTGCCCAGCAGCGCACTTTTCACTCATACTAAGCTTGCTGTCCACTTCCCCACTCAGTTTGGTATTATCAGCAAACTTCATCAGGGTGCACTTGATCCCATCCTCTAGATTGCTTATGAAGATACTAAACAGTGTTTGGCCCAGTATAGATCCCTGGGGGACCCCACTTGTGACAGGTTGCTGGTTTGAAAAGGAGCCATTTACCACTACCCTCTGGGTGCAGCCTGTTGGACAGTTCCCAACCCACCACACAGACCACTTGTCTAGACTGTAACACATCAGTTTCTCTAGGAGGAGGCTGTGAGGAACTGTGTGGAAAGCCTTGGAGTAATCCAGGTAGACAATGTGCACTGCTTGCCTCACATCAACCGAGCAGGTTACTTTGTCCTAGAAGGCAATCAGGTTTGTCGAGCACAATTTGCCCTTGGTGAATCTGTGCCGGCGTTTCCCAGTCATGTGCTTCATTTGACTTGTGATAGTTCCATAACTTCCCCGGGGACTGAAGCAAGACTGACGGGCCTGTAATTTCCTGGATTCTCCTTTGAGCCCTTCTTGTAAGTGGGGGTGACATTAGCCTTCTTCCAGTCTTCTGGGACATCCACCGATCTCCATGACTTCTCAAAGATTATGGAGAGTGGCCTTGCAATGACGTCCTGAGGAAGGAGGATTTTTTAAACGGATATGATGGCAAAGCTAGTCCACTGGCATATGGAAGAGGTGAACTAGTTACGTGGAAGAGAGATGTCGCATGATTCCTGTCCCACGGATTTGAACCAGCATGTGCTAGGCAGAGTCTCTCAGGGACAATAGATGCATTGGAGGAGGGCAGAGGGAGGGCTATAGACACAATCTCACATTCAATGGACTCCACAATAGGATGCAGTGAAAGGGTTGAGTGTATATAATACAGTGTGGTGAATGAACAATAGATTACAGATGAGGAGACAAAGGTTTATTATCAAATGTAGTCCATCATCTGGGTCTGAAAGTGAATGCATCATGCAAGGTGATACTGAGTGTTGGCAGTGATGTGAGGGACACGCATTTCTGAACTTTGTTCGTTTCACGTGGACAAGGTCTGTATTGCTTATCTACAGTTACGAAACTAGGTAGCAGAGACATCAAGGATTAAACAATGAGAACACAGTATTTTGTTTCTACAGATGATATTTTCAGCTCGAAATCAATACGTTTCAGTGGGCTGTAGGATTGAAGAAGGTTAATCTGTTGCCACGGCCCATATTACGTTGCTCCACTGAACATATGCTGCACTTGGATTTGCAGCATGCACAACTATTAAAAGTTTTTTGAAGAAGTATCTTATTTCCAGCATTGCTGGTGACTAAAAAAAAACAACCAAAAACCACTAAAACTTTACATGCATGTCCTACTCCAGCCTTTCCTTGGTTTGCATAAGGAGAGGATCTGGAGCTCCCCATTGTAATGGTTTCTGAGAACTGTAAAAAGGAAATGGCAACAAGAAGAGGAATTTGGGGATTTTACAGGAAACTGCAGAGCTCACCTGTTAATCCATAGTAGGTAAAAGTGAAAAATCCCTGTGTAAAGTACTAAAGTTTGTAGTGTTATTTGCATTGTTTCCTATTTTTAAGAGGAATTGAACGGAGCTTCTCATGAAGAGCAGTGTGCATGTGTGTGGCATGTTAAATTTACAATCTGTAGACTCAACTAGTTAGTATGCCGACTACTGTCTTGCTTTAGGTTCTGTTTAGCTTCCATTGCTACATTTGCCTGGAGTGATTTGTTGTTGAGAAATTTGGGACTGTAATCCCTGAAGCAGAAGGAGAGGTTGTTGACGCCCAAGGTTTATTTAAGAAACAAGAAGGAGTGTATAGCTGTTGCACAGTGTGGTATCCTAAAATGCCTGGATGACTCAGTTTCAAAGCTAAGACTTGTGTTTCAAAGCTGACTTGTGTTTTCAGGTTCCTGTCCTCATAGAAACTACAGTCAAAATTGCAGGATTAGAGATGTGCGAATCAAAATTTATACTTGCTTGCGTATTTATTATGGCACTTAGTAGTACCAGTTCCATCCCTTTCTCTCAACCTGCTTCTGTCTGGCTCACTTGCACCTATAAGCTCTGCATAGCAGGGACGATCAGCTCTTCTGTGGTTTAGTGGCTGGGTGAGTTGGGTGCCCCTTCCTCATGAATGCTGAGGTGCCTTGTGTTAGCCCCACAGGAGTACTGGAAGGGCTGAGAGCCAGCTAGCTGCTGCTGTCAAGGTGCAAGTGTAAAACATCCATCCCCAAGCCCCTGGTTAGTGGGGAGCACACCAGGAGTGAGGAGGGTAACATAAATACCTGCTTCCAGAGTTGCTCAAATACACTGCTTTACCACATGCTTAAGATTTATGTATGGGATGGGGCTGAGGATGTCTGTCCCAGCCCCTCCGGTCCCTCTGGCTTTCCTTCCCATCATTGCAGCTAATGGAAAACCAGTTATTCCGTGTGCTGTATAACAGCTTCAGCTGAGAGGACCTCGCCCAGCACATGTCTGTGCCGTGCTGTTAAGCCACTTTGGTGCAAGCCCTTCCAGGCAGAGGAGGGAAAACTAAGTTCCTGGGTGGGTGTTAAATAGCATGTGGGCTTGGAGGGGTACCACAACCTCTGCAAAGGAATGGAGTAGGTGCTTAAGAAAAGTCTCGGGAATAGGAATTCCACACAAGGTATCTTGCTTCACCCCAGTGTTAGGATCCACTGCTGTTGGAGGTGTCAAGAGATTTATTGGCATGTCTAACTGGTTCCTGTAGAGTTCTTCACTTAATAGGATGGACAGTGTAGGTCCCATTCTTGGGTATTCTACTTTTTGCCTTCAGTAGGCACTGAGGCAGAGTGTCTAATTTGGGGCTGTGGATTTAGGCAAGGACACACTGCGGTGCTCAGCACCGCAACAGCCAGGCCCTTTATTGAATCTGGCCTCACTGCAATAAGCGTGAGTAATGGTAAGAGAGGCATGAGAGCAGAATGACTGTACAGGAGGGAGAGCTGCACTTGACTTGCTAAAACGAAAAACATATTTGTAAAGGGATTAAATTAGCACTGGGTACAAGAATGCCATTTAATGAAACAAATGACTACACCTTTTCTCAGTGGCAGGAAAAAAAGTGACACATCACAGATAACCAGCAGTCCCCCGTCCTCCTCTCAGGGTTGCTGCAGAGTAGATGGCACTGCCGGCTGGGGTGAGGAGTGGATCCCAGCCCTGGGGCCTCCTGAGTGCTGGGAGCCCCTGGCCACACGCCTCACTGCATGTACAGGGAGTGACTGACTTTGGTTCTCATCTGTGGGCTTGGAGTGAGAGGTGTCTTCCTCGGGTACTGGGAGAGCAGGGCAGGAGGGAGGATGTACGTGTGAGTTGTGGAAACGTGGCCTCACTGAGATGCGTGATTGCTCCTGAGGTACTTGTGGCAGCAAAATCACAGAAAAACTTAATAAAAATTGGATGTCTCTTCCTATTGGATGCTTTTTTATCCCCTATTTGTTGTATTTTATATTCCTCTACTATATTTTTGCCTTCTTTATGTCTCCTTTTGATGTCTTCCTCTCTGCAGTTCTACATCTGTATTTTTTGTTCTTTTTTATTTACTGTTGCTTTTTTACTCACACATGTCTTCGCTCCTTTAGCTTTCCTAAATACTTTCTCTTTGTCTCTCTTGTGATCTGCCGTACAGTTTGGCCACCTTCCATGTGATGGAGCAATGTAGCCGAGTTGTGGGCTGACTTAGGCTTGCATCACCACCCTGAACCAGATTGCATCTGCAGTCATCTGGAGCTGACTACATGCCTGAACTGATAAAAGCTGCTGTGGAAACATGGATCTCTGGGGCCTTGGCAAGGTATCCTCATATACGTGTGTGTGCATGTTGGTGTGTGAGTACATTCAAAATGTCTGTCTGTTCCATCAGCTCAGCTGACTGGGTGCTCCTTTCGAATCATAGAATGGTTTAGGCTGGAAGGGACCTTAAAGAAGGGACCTTAGGCTTTGCAGCACCTAATGGGAAATTGGAACAGACCTGCAAAGCTCATGGGAAGGCCAGGATTAACCCCGAAAAGGGGGATATGCCTGTTGCCCAGGAGTGTGTGATGTCCGTAAGCAAGAGATCCAAAACCCCTCACTTGACCTTTGTATAATTCTTTCCCTTCCAGTGAGTCCCTTTCCCTGCCTGTGACTCATCTTCTAAATGTAGACTGTAAGGCTCTCAGAGGACTACCTTCCTCTCTGAGCAGAGTAGCAGAAAAAATAGCAGCACTGTTGAATAACCGGTATTATTTTTTAACACAAAAAACTTGAGGACTGCCTTGCTGTATCTGTGTTTCTCTGTCAAGGGATTTATTGGTTTCCCGAGAGAACAGCAGAGCAGGTTCTGTCCTGACCCACAACAAGACGGTTGTTCAGACAAGAGGTCTCAGGAGCAGCACAACTGCAGTACAGTGGGCAGTAGAAGTTATAATAAAAGATAGGTAGGCTCTGACAAAGGCCAACGAATCTTCCATAGCACCCACGTACTTCCTTCCCTATTTCTGACCCTTTTGTAATTGGCAGCATCCCCATGATAGCTGCAGCGTGGCTTACACAAACAGCCAGTTAGAAGTTGCCTGCTCCTTCAGCAGGTTGCCCGACACCTGTCTCCTTTCCTCCAGCCTCTATCCAGCTGCCCAGTCCACTTCTGTTCTTGACCCTTGGTGACCCTGGTGACCCTACTGTTACCTTCCATCCCTCACTTTGGCTCTTGTTTTGTCTTTGACTTGTAGCAGATCTCTTAAGAGAGCCAAACTGGTTCCTTTTCTCTTTTCAGCTGCTTTTGCTGTATCCTGTCTCTCTATTGCCTGGTGAAGAGTGAGAATCAGCGGTGTGGCGTTATCCTGCAGCAATTTGAGAACTGCTTTGACAGCCAATAGAAGAAAATAGTGTGGTGTGGCCACAGCAGGGCATGCTCTAACAATTTACAATTGCACCATGTTCCCAACAAGGAGTGATGCTCAGACCTCCCTCTGGTTACCTGTGTTCTTTTCTTTTGTTGTAACAACGTCGTTTCTTTCCAACACACACACCTTCATGCAAAAATGCCAAGATTCTCCATGCAGATTAAAGTAGGTTTGCAAATTAAGGCAAGGCCAGTAGGGAACAAAGGGAAAATTAAATTACCCCAGCAATTTTGCACTTCCTTGTAGTCAAAGTCCTGTCTTTGGCGGGTGTTGTATAGGGTACACACTTGGTGAGGCCTGTGCGAATTTTCCTTGCATAAAGACTGCAGGAGTTATCCCTGGCAAATCACACTATTCTAAAAATGGCAGCCAGGAAGTGGGCTGTTTTGGGAAAGAACAGGAAAAAAACTTGGTGAGAGCTTGATCCTCTGTGGTGTCACCTTTCACAATTGAGTGACTGACAAACAAAAAGAGGGGAAAAAAAAAAAAAAAAAAGGTGAGGTGTATCACCATAAGGATGGATGCCTGCTGTTGTGGAATAGAAGGAAATCCAGTGGTGCTCCCTCCCATTAGATCTGGTACAACAGCCCTATGATAAAGATTAATTTCTAAAAATCACCTGTAAACCTGTAGGTCAGCCAATAAGACAGTGACTTGATAAATTTTTCATTGCAAAGTATATGATAGTTATATGATAGTTTCATGCCTTTAATCTGCATCACTGCAGACAGTGTATTGTTGAATCCAATGAAGTGTGAATCCCGCTATGATTTTGTTTTCCACGAGTAGATTATGAACCTTTCTACTAAGTATGTATCTTTGAGTGAAAAGCTACTCTGTGTGTGTATATATATATATGTATATTTAGTAACAGGAAATGTAACAAACATTTATTTTTATTGACCTAATAAAACAGATAAACCTATCAAAGCATGTTTTCATTTAATTTCTTTGGTCTTGTTTCCCTTAGTATAAATCAAAGATCATTAAGTGCAATCTCGTGTATCTTAGGACGCACGGTTCATTGCATGGGGTAATTGATGTCATACAAAAGTGTCTTGTTTCGAAATAAGAGCTTTGAGGTTGCGATAGTCTTTGTTACTGCATGCACATGGCAGCATAATCAGGACCTCGAGGTGCAACACTCAGGGTACTGCTTACCTATTGCATTTAGGGCAGTAGCACCTCATACAAGATCTTTCCAAACCCTGAGAAATGTGATCCCTGCATCAAGGAGCTCATGCCCTGTGAACAAGAATCAGAATGGTTTAGGTTGGAAAGGCCCTTGAAGATCATCGAGTTCCACCCCCCCTGCCATACACAGGGACACCTCCCACTAGACCAGGTTGCCCAAGGCTACATCCAGCCTGGCCTTGAACACCTCCAGGGATGGGGCCTCAACAACCTCTCTGGGCAACCTGTTCCAGTGCCTTACAACCCTCAAAGTAAAAAATTTCTTCCTAATGTTTGATCTAAACCTGCCCTCTTCCAGCTTAAAGCCATTCCCCCTCATCCTATCACTACATGCCCCAGTAAAAAGTCCTTCCCCAGCTCTCCTGTAGGCCCCCTTTAGGTACTGGAAGGCCGCAATAAGATCTCGCCAGAGCCTTCTCCAGGTTGAATAGCCCCAATCTCTCAGGCTCTCCTCATAGGAGAGGTGCTCCAGCCCTCGGATCATCCTTGTGGCTCTCCTCTGGACACAAGAAGCAGGCAAATGTTAGGCAACATGAAATGGGGCAAGGAGAGGGAAATAGCAGATAGTTTGTAAATCCATTCAGTTGATGGTAAGCAGTCTGCAGGAGTGGGGTCTGTAAAAGGAAGCTGGATCTGAAGCCTGCTGGTGTTTGGCAGATGACCTCCTGGAGGCTGCATCCAGCATCAATGTGGCATGGGGAAAGTAACACAAAGGAGCGGATGAGGGGAACTGGCAAGTGGCTGCAGCCTGGCAGTGGGATTTTAGCAGAGGCAAGGAGGGCACGGAAAGCTGGAGGTTCCTGAAAACCAGCTGGTGGCAAAGCTACGTGTAGAGAACATGAGGGCCACCAGCCTGAGCAGCTGTGGGAGCAGTTGGAGAGCCAGCGAGTGAGTGAGGGAAGGAGCAACGTAACGGAATTGGTGAACAAGGAAGATCAACCCCGTGGCTGTTTGGGGGTGTCTGGGAGGGCCCAGCAGGCTGTGCTAGGCGTCAGAGCAGCACGGAGAGAGGGTGAAGTCTGGAGCAGAGTGGTGCTTTGGTAGAGCTTGGAGCT
>NW_009647046.1:844081-844625 GCF_000708025.1 Charadrius vociferus
CAAAAGGCAGCATATAGAACTGCCCTCTCTGCTACCTGTCGTTAACAGCTCGGTTGGATGTGGGTCTCCAAAAAACCTCACCTAGAGATGGTTTCTCACTGCTTGTAATGAGCTCATTGTCAAATAAATCATATAAAAGCCTTGCTCTCGAGAAAGATTTTGACACTGGGAGTTGCAAAAGTCCACCTTTAAAAACAGCCGTCTCCTCCACCTCCGCTGCTGCCGGACTTCTCTGGCGTTTTGGTTGCCCCACACATTGCGTCAAGTCGCCGTTGATTTTTCCATCTTCTTTCGGCCCATTCAGGTGGTAACACCACATCCTTCAGCTCTGCGGGGGCTCCGGCCTCCCGCTGCCCTCACCGTGCCTGGTGTCCGTGGGCGGGAAGGAGAAGCCCCGGGCCTGGGTGCGGGTTACCGGTGCCGTGGCCACCAGCTGGGGCGGCCGGCGGTGGGGCAGAAGGCAGCGGAGCTTTGTGCTGTTCTCTGCCACCACGGGACGAGACACCGGGGCGGGGGGGGTGTGGGAGGGAGGCAGAGAGAGGTC
>NW_009647046.1:846253-858659 GCF_000708025.1 Charadrius vociferus
GGGTGACGGCGGCGGTGGCCGGAATGGGGTGGCCACAGGTTTTGACTGGCATCCCAGAAATGCAGGGGCGCTGTGGAAGTATAGCGGAGGGTATTACCGTCAGTGCTACGTGGTGCCAACTTTTCTCAGTTCTCCCGTTCCTAGTCACAGTCCCCGTGCTGGGGAAAGACCACTTCTTCCATCTTGGTCTGACACTGCTGCGGTGACTTTTAGGTGATGATGAGGAAGTAGAAAGGGCTTCTCTGCCGGTGTAACGGAGCAGGCCAAGAGAATTCTCAAATCCATCCCTGCCCAAAGGCAGTGGGAAGGGAAAGTACTGTGTCTGGTTGGGCCATATGAACAACTGCAAACCATAAGAGCTATGGGTTTGAGATGAGGTGATAGTTTAAAAGGCTGCAAAAGGTACTTCCTTCGCTGGAGGGGGGTGGGAGGGCATCGGGTACTTAGACTCTGGAGCCAGTTCTGGGTGGCAGACCTGTAGGTACTGCAGCCCCACAACAAGCTGGTAGGTTGCAGGGCTCCTGAATGTGGTCCCCATAACCTCTGCAAGAGCCAACGCAGAACTTGTATGTGAAGACACAGTTGGGTTATCGAACATCTGCTTGTGTGAGACACCAGTAAACCAGCAATGCTGCTGGCAGCGTATGCAACCCCAGAGCGTGTCATGTGTCCTGCATGCACAGGCTGCAGTGCTTTGGACAAGTTATAGCGTTACGTACAAATGATTAAGGCCCATGTGCTCCTTCTGGCTGGGGAAGTGGTGTGCCCATTAAAGATACGGTTGGCACAGGAGACCCAAAGCCTCTTTGACTTTCTAATGTTGGTTTTGAATGTATTACTACGTTATCAGTTGCCTGCTGACCTGTGGTGCATCACAGAAGTCTTGGTGGCCACTTTGGCTTGTTCTGCATTGTTTCAAACATGGAATTTTGCAGTGCTTGAGCCAAATGCCAGCTGGAACCACAAACTGTAGACAACAGATCTCTCCTCAGTCACGTCCTTAAAAATCCTGTGAACAGAGAACTGTAATGTGAATGTCCTCTGTCACTGTTCCATACGAGCATGGGAAGTAGTAGGCCCTTGTATGGGGCCAATGGCTGCTCACAAAAGTTTTTCTTTCTCTATGCTATGATCTTCAAGGCATGGAGGAAGAGAAGTGTTGGCATACAGCTAAATTCCCCATGTTTATTACTCCTGCTCTGAAGTGGGAGCACTGCTGCAATGTCCAGGAGGATGGAGAAAGGTGCCTGCTAACTTGGACCTGAGCTGTCACTGTAGAAAGACACGTGGCCGTCATCAGCAAGCTGTTGTATGTCCTCTGTGTTCTACTGATGCAGGTGAAATGCTCCTTTACTGGGGCAGCTGCTATAGTCTCCAGCTGCAATGAGGAGAGGTTTTTCTCTGTCTGAATAAGCTCTGGGGTGGTTTGTCCTGAAGTGCATTGTGGCACCAACAATAGGCTGGGGAGCCTCTCTGTTTTCTCTCCTCCTAGAAAGGAGGACGAAGGAAGGCACAGCTGCGGATATATTGGGTCACCTTGAGAATTAGCGAATTACTAAGTCATACGGTGGGAAGAAGTGCATGAAGTGCATTTCCCCCTCTCCGGGTCTTTTAAAAACCAATGGGTTTGATGTTAATTAGCTGCTGTGATTACTGTGACAATGCATTCTTTCTACTGCACAACTAGAAAGCAGCTTTACAAAAACTAGAAAGCCCTTACAAGCCCTTTTGTAAGGGCTCCTTACTGCCCTTTAGTTCTTCTGCACATCTGAAATTGAGTTGCAAATTCTTTCCTTGTTTTCTTAGTGGGTGTTTGGTTGCATATATGCAATTGCTTCTGTCTGCTCTTCCTAATTTGCTGGTATTTAGAAGGAGGAGATGTGAGGAGGAGGAACTATGTGAACTAGTAATGTACTCTGAGAAAATTAGGTTTGTACTACTTTAAATAGCAGCTGTTTTGACAAAAAGTTAATTTTTCTACAGTCGA
This sequence comes from Charadrius vociferus, assembly GCF_000708025.1. Lineage (NCBI taxonomy): Eukaryota > Metazoa > Chordata > Aves > Charadriiformes > Charadriidae > Charadrius > Charadrius vociferus. The sequence goes on from NW_009647046.1 coordinate 848,241, forward strand.
GCTATGTGTGAAGGTCTGTATGCAGGTTTTCTGTTTTTCTCTCCCCATAACTCACATCTGGCTTGGTTTTTGGCTACTGTGTAGTAATGGAGGTTAAGTGGATGTCGTTGAGATGTAGGATTTCTGGGTGCATCTTGGGAGAGAACTCAGTGAATATTCCTGGGTCAACTGCTCTATACTTTTAGTGTGCCTCATAAATTGGTAACAGAAGACCAGAATAACAGTTCCCTTGCTTGGAAAACAGTTTAACTAAATAAACCACTCGACAGGAGCAGAGTGCCAAGGAATCATTCTGAAATCACCAAGAATACAGCAAAGATGTGGCTATTCCCCTGCCTTCCTCTAGACAGGCAGATCTATTGGCAGGGCTGGTAGTTGTGATCCATAATGGTATTTCCTTAGGTTGGATGAGAGTGTCCCGTTGATGGTGGTGGCAGGCAGCCACCTCTCTTCTCTGCCATTGACAGTTGGGTATATTTTGGAGTGCAGAGTGTCTGCAGCAGGGAGCCGTCTGCTGCTGCATAGCTCCCACTTGGAGAGTTGCCGCATCTCCTATTTTAGGAAGCCGCCTTTATTTCTGGAAAAGATGAAATAGTTTTTCTGCCCCTTCCCTTCAGCAACTTGGTGAAATGAAGTCAAAATCTGACGTTAATTCAGACTGGGAGGGACCTCAGGGGGCCTCTAGTCCAACCTCCTGCTCAAAGCAGGGTCAGCTGTGAGATCAGACTAGTTTGATGTATGCAAATAATCAATGTTGCATATTCAAAATACACTGGCACTACAGGTTGGAGTGATCTGATGCTCTAAAACTTCTGATGTCTTGGTCACGTTGGATACTTAAACTTTTCTTTCTTTTTTTCCTGGCTCAACATTGCAAATATTTTAATGAGAAATAATTTTTTTTTTCAATTAGCTGTAACTGGAGTGATGTGTTAACTGAAAACAAAGTTTATTTTGACTATGTAATTGGCCATACAACACCAAAGAAAAGTCCTGTTTTCTTTCAAGCCTCTCAGTGGTTTAGAAAAGTGTCCACTTCTTCCCCCAGTGCCTTTGATACAACTGTGGTTGAATAATCGCACATTTGGTGATTACAAAATGTTTGATAGTGATGATGCTTTCTCATGTGGTGAATACAGCTGTACAGTTGTACTGGGGCCAACAAATGTTTGTGAAGATGAGCTTGCTTTAATTAAGCTTCTTGGAGTTTATTCACTAACATGCAAAAATAACTAAATATGGGCAATTTGCTCTAGATTTCTTAAAAAAGAATCTGTAAGAGGTCATTAATCAGGATGGTGCTCTTAACTGCCTCTAACTTTCTGTAATTTGGTTTTAGACAAAAGCCCCTTATTCAGTTTTAAACCGTTCTTTTCTTCATCAGCAGCAAAGCTGAGTGAACACTTTGCCTGTTCTTGTTGGCTTCTTTTACTTAGCATGGACTACATTGAATTGTGCATAGTCCAGCATATAAAAATGGTGATTTGTGTTACCAGGGCCACTGAGGGAGGCATGAAAAATGCATGTAACTGGGTACACGAGCAGTGGAGTACATACTTATTTGTATCTGGACAGTCAGGTCTTTCAAAAACTAATAATATATGGGGTGATTCCCAAACTCTTATTGACTAGAAAGTTGGGGTAATAACAAGCTCTAAATCAGACCTTAACAATAATCTTATTAGATTAATAAGATGTGATGCTTATATGAAGAGGAAGAAGTGACAGGCTGGATTTTGTGCTTGTAAATGGTTTGAGTTAGATTCCATCTATAAGATTATGCTTCCTGTTGTCACTGGAAGCAGCGTCTTACAAAACAGACCCTGATCCTTACGAAGTTCTTGGGGCGACCTTGGTGAAATAAGTCCGATGATAAATGATTTTAATGACAATTTAAGAACCCCATACAAAGGATGTTCACTTTAGTGCTGGCCAGGTGGTAACTTGTTGATAACTTTAAGCAGCTTTCACAAGCAATGTAATTTTTCAGGCTCCTTAGCAGCAAGTGAAATAGTTGTTACCGGAAGGCTTTTTTGTTTTCTGCAAATAAGTTTCAATCCCTGTTGCACGAGTGAGCGTCCTCTTGCTTTGCAGGTGTTTGGCAATGTGCAGTGATAGTTCCCAGACTAATCGCCAGTCACATAATCACTGTTGCAGATTAAAACAGCCAACCTAGTGCGATATATGGTGAGGGTATATAGTTAGTGGGGAAACAAAGGGAGTTTCAGCCTCTTTTAGCGCTACTCTCTGTGCAGGATGTGAGAGGAGAGGCTCTGCGCAACTCCCCATCTTCCCTGCACCTGAGTGCTTGGCTGGTGTGTGCAGAGCTTTGGGGAGAGCTTTTGGTTATCTCTGGTTCTGTAGCAGAATCACTTATTCAGGGATTGATAATCTTCAGCACTTTGGGTCTGTGCTGAGGATTCAGTGGTCTCGTTCTCAACTCTGGGCGCTACACAAACACTTCTACTCTTGTATGAAATAAAGCATGGCACTCATCTACCCAAAAAGTAACATTAAGAACATGTGGAAATATGCCAGCTTGCTTATAACTCTTGATCATGACAGCCCAAGTCAAACTTGAAACCTGAACTTGGAGCATGTATTGTTTTCATGTATAGCTATTTGCAAAGCGCTTCTGAAGGGTTATGCACTGAAATGTGGCTCTGGGAAGGAGACAGTACAAATATCCTAATCCTGTCTGGACTTCCCAGAAGCACTGTGCTCCAGTGGTGTGGCTTTTTCTTTTCCCATTTACTATGTAACATTTCCTATGTAACTATGTAATTTTTCTCTGGTAAAAAAAAAAAAAAAAATTAGCTGTCTTCCTTTAGTTGTGGATCCTACTCATAGCTTTTAATTTAGAAGACTTCTGTTGGTGTGTCCCTCTAGCCTGCTCTTTCTTGGCCTAAGCAAGCGCCCAGAGCAACCCAGGAGAGGTGGGATCTCTGACCCTGTTGCTTGAGGCTCAGCAGCTCGTGCTGCATGGTACTTCAGTGGGCTGCAACTCCTTTTGAGACTTCACAGCTCTTGGTGAGTCAGGGAGGGTCTCTAGTATTTTTTTATGTAACCTACTGCTACTCACATGTCCTAAGATCAGTTTTGGTTCGTGGACAATATAAAGAAGCAAACCGTACTCTCCTCTTGTTTTCTACAATTTTGCTGTCTTTCTGCTTCTTGATTTCTTCTTTTAGGTGTTTTCCTTTGCACATGATGTTACTGATTGTTTAAAATGTCTGCTTAGTAGGATTGCTCAACACTTGTTGCATTAAGTGCTCCTTCTTGCACGCTCTGGTCAGAAGAGGAGAGGGAGAGCAAATGCTTAGAGCCCAGAAATCCAGAGTCCCATCTCCAGTTCTGCTGTGTCCCTGCTGATGGGCTTCAGCACTTCACTTCTGGCTTGTGTCAGCACCTGTTGAGACTAAATGTGTATGTGCGGGCACCACCAACAACAACCTCAGCATCAGCCAGGCTTGTGATCTCCAGCTCTAGAGTTTGATTTGGTGCAAACATTTCCATTCTCCTGTTTATTTGAGAAATGCTTTTCATTTTTCAAGTGAAATTCTGGGTGGAAGTGTTCAGTAACACAGAGCTAATGTCACTGCGGAACTTGAATCAAAATATGATCAGGTGTTGCCATGTGTGGCTGCAGGAACAGCCGTGCATATGAAGGAGAGTTAAGTGCTGTCATATGGTCTCTCCACCTCCCCCCTCCCCCCCCAAAACAAAGCTAATGGTGAGTGGAGGACACATGGTGTTATCATTAAGGTGAAAGGAATACCCATCTCTGATAAACAGCCTGAGAGAGAAATGCTTGGAAACTTGTTAGCCCAGGGGATGAGTAGTTGTGTTATTTTAAGCTAGCTCATTCTCCCAGCCTTCTGTGTATTTTAAAGTAGGAATACTTGTAATGGAAACCTGTTACTTAAAACTAGGGAATTTATGCAAGGAAGTAATCTAGAGTAGTGTCTTGCTCCAGTTTCTTTATATTGCTTTTTTTGGCCAGTGTACTTCCCTCCTCTTTGGGAAGTTACCTGTGAAGCGCCCTGGTGAAAGTCAAGGAAAGGCCTTGTGTAGGAGTGAGGAGCACAGAAGCGTCCCAGCAAAGAAGCCCACCAGGAACTGCGCTGGGTGTTAGGGCCAGTTGGGTAAACGCACTCCTGTGTCAGGAACAAGTGAGCAAGCAGTAGGTCTGGAGGGTGTCAGGGCAGAGCTGAGAGTGGGGTTTGGAGAGAACTGCAGTAGTTTACCAACTGGAAATTATTTTTTGGTCGGTGAGTGAAACACGCTGTTGTTCTTGGTCTTATAAGTATTTTCATTCTTAATCCATAGGGTTGGGACTACCATCTCTGCTACAGAAGGGATGATAGTAAGAAAATATCTTTCCTAATTATTTTAAGAGAAATGCCAAATGTGATTCTTTAGGCTTGTATATGAACACAAATGTGGGATAAACAGCGTAGCTAGTGGGTAAAGCATCTCGTGTTGTGTTTGGCTTGCATGGTGTAATTGCTGGCCTAATTAGATTTAGGGCTGCTGCTTGTAACTTCAGATTACTTCTGTTGCTCAGTTATTGGTAGGCTTTAGGAAACCCAGGTTCCTAGAGTAAAGCAAAACACTTTTCACATTGAGTACATTAATATCTGAAAATGCTAGAATTAGGGCTATTTGACTTCCTTCCCCTGTAGTACATTTAGTTGCACAAAAGGATTCTACCTTAAACCTGCTATTTTTTGACTCCTGATTACTTAACGTTAATGTAGTATTTTTTTCCCAAATCTGTGCAACTTCATAGATTACTGGAGTTGAAGTCTAGAGTAGTACACCATCACACACTGGGTGAGTCATTAGCAGAACTGAAATCCTGATCCACAATATAAGCTTCTCCAGCTAACACTGGAAAAGGGCTATATGCAAAATTTCCTACTGAGCTTTTAATTTACTCCCCTCCCCTTGGCAACAGATGGTGACACTTAAAATCCTGGGGTTTGGTTGTAGGTTTTGAAAGAAACCTCTTGTGTAGCAGTTCTTAAAACTGGAGATGAGATGTCCAGAAGCTGAGCCTCAGGGAAAACGGTGCCTGTCCCTTTTGTTTCTTGCACTTCTTTTTCCATTCTCATGTCACCCTCCCTGCTTCTTTCTCTCCTGAGGGGTTTCTCTTGTGACTCACTACCAGCTTGTCCCAAAGAAGGTAGGAGACAGCTGTGTGGCTCAGTTTGAGGCATGGTGTGTGCATGTGCAGTACTCACTGTCCAGTTGACTGGACAGGATTTGGTTTTGGTTGCTTGGGTGTTTTGTTTTGGTTTTTTTCCTACTTCCTTTCTATTTTCTCTTCTTAAGTAATCGTGAGCCATGGTGTCCTAGGAGGGTGTATTACATCAGTCATGCCAGTACCCAAGGGGCAGCTGCACTTCCACTTCTTGAGGAGCTCTATACTTAGTGTACAAGGAAGAGCAGGGGTGAGGAACTCAGCTCTAGGGATGTCAATCACAAATATTTTTCCGGAGGATTTCCATGTATGTTAAAAGACTACCACTGAAGCAAAAAGGGAGAAAAGCTGTAATGAGAGAAGGAGAATGGGAGGTGTGGGATAAGCTCAATGGGGCAAAGGTTTTTGTTGTTGAGGGGAAGAAATTGTTGTGCAGAGACTAAAAGAGTCTGATCTCCTTCCAAAGTCTCTAGGCCGTACTTTTAGATGCAGAAGTTTACGGAGGTGTGCAAGGGTGCGTGTGGGTATGGAAAGCAGAAGGCTGAGAATGATCTACAGTGTGGCTGCTGCTACCCAACCAATGCTTGCTTAGGCTTGCGTGCTGCTCTTCTCCATACTCGGCTTCACTGCTGGGTCCTTGTTTCAACAAGTCCCAGTCTGTGTCCAGCCAAACTGTTCCTCCAAAACCCTTCTGTTGTATCTTTTCTGAAGCCCCTGGTTGACCTGCTTCCCATGGGCTTTGACCCCTTTGCTTTCTTGCTAAGGATTCTTATCCTGCCAGCAACGGCCTTTCATCTATAAACTCGTTATTCACTAATAGCTTTCACTTTTTTTTTTTTCTTGAAGAGGTGTATATGCCCAGTATTCTTGGTGTCTGAGTCCCATCTGCTGCAGGAGCTTTCCATCTCCAGAGTGCAACTGAGTAGAGGTGATTCAGCACACCTCACGAGTCAGATCTATAACAGGAGGGAGAAGCAGCAAGCAGGAGAGGGATAGGGCAGTAAAGGATCACAGCACTGGTGGAAAAAGCTGCTACCCTGTCAGTAATTGAACATGGGATTAGAGTTAGGGTTTCTTGATGTTTGTTCCTGTTCTCAGATGTCCTGCATGTCCAACCCAGTGCTTATCTGGTATGGCAGAAAGGATGTGTGCTCTTATCAACTTAAAGGCAAGTTACCTGTCCCAATACAAACTCTTCACCTCAGTCTCTTTGTTCTGGTAGTCCCGATTCTGTCTTCAGATCAATGTCAAGAATTTTGGTGCTCCACAGCTTTTTTACTGGTTCCTAGATTCTGATCTGAGATCCTCCATTTGCTGGACTGGTTCTTCACCTTTGCTATTTTTTGCCAATTCTAGTCATGGTCTGGGTGTTCACTCCAACCTCCAGGGCCTTGTTCCATGTTCCTGTGCACCAGAATCAGTTTACTGCCTCTCTCGGCTGATGTCAGCTTAGAAATGATCACAAGACTGAGTGTGCAGTTTTATATCATGGCTTTCTGATCTAATTTTTTGGTGTGGGGAGAGAAGGTGGTAGATGGAGACCTCTTCTGCTTTTCTCTTCCTTGTGCTGGCACCGGTGTTTGTCTTGATCTGCAGTGATCCAATTAAGGAGTCTGTCCTGCAGAAAATTAGTCACTTTTGGCTATTTATGCTCCCTATACTGCTTTGCTGTGGGTCAATTGAGTTCCAGTGCTGGTGCAACAGAAGGGAAACTTGGCAGTGCTGTGAAACTCTATGTTGAGGATACAGTTAATCTCAGTGGTCAGCTTGAGCTGGTCCAAGACCAGGCTGATGCCAAAATAACTGCTTCTGCTCTAGTCGCTGGCTGTGAGCTCTTGCTGCTTCCCTTATGTCACCCTCTCGTTGATGGATGGTGGTGGTGTGAGGTCTGCTTGCTACCATGGCTGGCAACTAACTCTGTAAGAAAGACCAGGCCTAGCTGGGTCAGCTCGTTGGTTTGCCTGAAAAGCAATTGGTGAACAGCTGCTGGGAAAGCAGGTAGGAATGGATGGTTGGGTGACATCCTGCAGCTACGCTGGCATAAACTGAGCCTAAAACTGCAGGAGGAGCCTGTTGTCACTTCTGTTGCTTGGCCCCATCTTGACGGGCTCTTCTAAAGAGTTGTTTGTTCGGTTCCATATAGGTCAAGGTGGGTGGCATGTACATAGTCCTCTTGTGGGTACGTTGAGGGGCTTGTTTGAGTTGCAGAGTACAGTTTTGGAGATCCTTGCTAACAAGTTCTAACCAGACCAGGGTAATGATCTTGTGTTGATTTGCTAGTTACGGAATTAATTTTAAGAAAACTTTAAGCCACTCCTTACACAGTACTTCTAGTACTCAGTTCTTTCTGTGGGGACTTGTCCTTAGGGATAGACCAGTTGTATTTGGCTATATTTAAAACTCTAATTCTGGGAACTGAAATCTTGATGTTTTGCAGTGTTTGAAAATGTGAGGGGGGTGGGTAATCTGTTCATTCCAAAGTCATTTTTGACTAAACTTTCTTGGCTTGCAAGGAAAGAGGTGGATTTTCAAGCTGCCAGCTATGCAGAATTATGGTAGGATCTCATCCCAGCTGGATTCCTCACTTCTGTGCTGTGCTGGTTGTAGTTAAAATCAAAATGAAGAAGTTCTGATATGAAACATTGCCTTGCCAACATATGAAAAGAATGCATTTGTTCAGAGAAATGTTAGTGTGACGTACCAGTATAGACTAGCTTGTTTCAGTCACTGTTGGTAAGCTTTGGATTGAAACCATGTCTCTTATAAACTAACCTAGAATTTGTCTCCTTGCAGCTTTGCTTTCTTTTTTGCCTCTCAAACTTACTTTCAGCACAAATTCTGTACAAATAGTAGAAGTGGAATATACTGTATAAGTGCACATTGTTTTGAAATAGTCTTTTCTGTAGAAGTTGATTTATATTTTGGGTTTTTTTAAAGCCTTACTTTTGGGGGAATTAGTAGTATGGTATGCATCTAAGCAAGAGATGTGGATCATAACTTTTAATGCTCAGTCCTGTCTTGCATATATTCTTACTGGCAGTGGATTTTCTGCAGTCTGAAGTTTTTCCCTTACCTTAAGTCTTGGAGCAGTAATGTGGGTTGTGGTGGTTTTTTTTTTTTTTCTTATTATCTTTAAGGTGTCTTGGTAACTTCTGATGCAAGCTACTTCCACAATGGCCATTTTCAGTGTGAGTGATGTTCCTAAATTCAGCAGTGCCTTAGTTTGCAGGTGGGGTGGGCTGCTCAGCCTCTAACAGTGACCTGACCAGACTCTGCTGTGTCCCACTTGGCCCCTATTCAAAGGGCTGATGTGTCCTGTTGCTTTTGGGACAGCAGTACTTTGGTGATGTGGCACTGGCTGTCTGACCATGCTGTAGGAAAGGTTTGTGGGACCTGAAGGAGAGCAGCAGAAAGCAGAATTGCTGGAACGGTTCCTGCTGGCAGTGGGGGAGCGTTGTGCTGTTTTGAGGGGGTCTCTTGAGAAAGATAATAAAGCTGTTTTGGCAGGCTGGTTATGGCCAATGGATTAAAAGTACCAAGATCAGTCTATGGTGAGGTGGTAAAGGTAACCTCCTTTGCTCTTCCTACTCTCTGACTTCTAGAGGAGGATTTTCTCTTGGACAAGAAAGAGAAGACCAATAGCAGGCCCCCAGTCCCACTCAGAGAGGAATGGGGGGAGCACTACGGGAAACCTTTTCTGTTTGTTCCTCTAGTGGAAGCTGTAAACCTTTCCAAATCAAAAAGTCCTTGAAGTTGGAATAGGAGAGCTGCAAGTATGGCATGTCAAAAAGGGAGGAGAGCAGGAAATAGAAAAAGAGGGATGGGGCAGGAGGTTGATAAAGTCAAACAGGGAGCCTGAGGGATGCAGCCTATTGTGGGTGCTGTTTTCCAGAGCATCCAGGCGGTTGGTGGATGTTGTTCTCCCTTTATAGCATTACATCTCTGAACAAAGGGTGTTGCTGGAAATTCCTCTGAGCTGCTTTTTTTTTTCTGAGCCATGGCGGGTCAGCTTGCTTGGGACAAGCTGAAGAGTCCTGTCACCACTTACTGGAGTGGAGGACTCTCTAAATGAAAAGTGCATTCGGGAAATTGCAAGAAGGACCTTGGAAGGAGGTTGTGGTGGAGCTTGATGGGGGGGTGCTGCATTCTTGGTTTAAGTATCCATAGAAGTCTCAACCTTGCTAGGAACAGGGTATGTGTTGAGGACATGGTGAATAGTGCTGCATCTGTGTTCTCTGATGGAGCCAGAGCTCGGCAGGACCTGAAATTCATGTGGAGTAAGGACTGGCCCCAGGGGTCCTCCCCTCTGCTGGGGGGTGTGCGCCCTGCTGCCTGGGGTATGGGACAGGCAGCATGTAGGGCTGTTGGCATCAAGTCAAGGGTGAAAGGGGCTGGAGAGGCTGGAGCATGTCTCATATGAAGACAGGCTGAGAAAATTGGGGTTGGTCAGGCTGGAGAAGAGAAGGCTCTGGAGAGACCTTATTGTGGCCTTCCAGTACCTAAAAGGGGCCTACAAGAAAGCTAGAGAGGGACTTTTTACAAGGGCATGTAGCGATAGGCTGAGGGGCAATGGCTTCAAACTGGAACAGTGTAGATTTAGAACAGATATCAGGAAGAAATTTTTCACTCTGAGGGTGGTGAGGCACTGGAACGGGTTGCCTAGAGAAACTGTGGATGCCCCATCCCTGGAAGTGTACCAGGCCAGGCTGGATGAGGCTTTGAGCAACCTGGTCTGGTGAGAGGTGTCCCTGCCTATGGCAGGGGGGTTGGAACTCAATGATCTTCAAGGTCCCTTCCAACTTAAACCATTCTATGAAAGCTCTGCTGGATCCTTGTTGGAACCAGGGGACACTTGTGAGGCAGGGCAGTGAGGTGCAAGAAAAGCTCTCGGCTGCTGCTGTAGCTGAGCATGGTGTGGGCTGGGCTGTGAAGAAAGTGCTGGTAGCCCTGAGCTGGTCCTGCTGGAAGCCAGGCTCCCTGGAAGTGCCAGCCGCTGGCCTGCAGCGGGGCTCCAGCGCCTCGATAATGCGTGTTTTTAGTGTCAGAGTATCGATCGCGCTGTCTGCCCTGACGTGAGCGTACCGGGATGGATGTGTGAGGATAAAAGGTGCTCCTCGCACCTGTTGGTTGAACCCTGGGCCTCACGTCGGACTCGCAGGCTGAACTGCCGCTTCCCGCTGGCCGCCCCTGCCTATCTCCTGGCGGGGCGGCAC
>NW_009647046.1:859499-887092 GCF_000708025.1 Charadrius vociferus
AGCCCATGCGGTGCCCAGGGGCGCTTCCTCTGCCTCCCTGCTCTGCCGGGGCGAAGGGAGCGCATCCAATCGATTGCGGCTGAAGCGTTTAAGGGAGGCTGGATGCGAGCCGCGTTTCCATAGGAAAACCTGGGGAGTTTTCCGCCGGGGAAAATACTGCGAGTTTTCAAGGGCTCGCGGTGAAATACAGAAGGCATCAGCGGCCGTTTCTTTATTTAGAAACGGGAAGGGAAAGGCAGCGCTGCCGGAGCTTTTCCTTCAGTCTTTAACGCAAACACCTAGTGCAAAACACTGCCGATGCAAATGAAACAGTCAAGGATTTCTAAATCGCTTTAACATAAGAGTCTCCCTAATGCTCGATGGTAATTTATTGAGGGCATTTCTCATGAGACAGCTGTAACCTTCCAAATTGATTAACTTGGGTGTGTTATCATCATTCACCCCCCCCCGGATAGAAATACTCAATTAAAGCAAATGTAATTAACAGCGTGGGATGGAAGGGACCTCCGTGGAACAATAATTACCAAATATTCTCATTTTGGCTAAAACAATATATCTATATTTAGGGCCAAAGAAGTACAGAATACTCTTCAGATTTGATCGGTTTCTAGCACTGCATCGTTGTCTTTCAGCTCTAAGCGACCCCCTTTTTATGAATGGTAGGTTTTGCTCAATTGAAGGGACTGGTCTGCTCTGTTCCTTCTTAAAGTCTGCGGGCTAGAGGGTGCTGCTGAGCACTTGAGTAATCTTCCTGACAATGCGGAGAAGAAAGACCTTTTCCAAAGGTGTGGTTTGAGCTAGTTTAAGCTTCGGTTCGAGAGCTGCAGTGCACAAAAGCAAGATAATCAGATGATTTCTAATTTAAACAAAATTGCGCTCGTGTGTTGGTTTCTAGTGCATAGGCCAGAATGTAAAATACAGACTTTAAACAAAATATTGCAGAGTACCTCCTGCTTGTTGGTGGCAGGGTATCTTTTGAAGATAGGTTTGATGGCTTCTCAGCAACTTTAGACTTTGTCTTTTTTTTTTTTTTTTTGTATGAACCATCTATTTGAATAGATTGCTCCTCATTGTAATTAGGTAACTTCCAAAGATTCCAGAAATGTAAATTCTTCTTGTGCTACTTCTCTAGGTTTTTAAGAGTTGCCTTTATAACATCTCAGCAGCTGAATAAAGACTTGGCAGTTACATCAGCTTTTCTCTGTGCTTGTCTTTGCATCTTTTTAATAGCACATTATCTACTAAATATACTCCTAAGGCCATCTTTGTCTCTGACAACGCACGAGAAGCTATTTCCACTACAACTGAGAGGGCTCAGATTTTAACAGAAATAGCGGTCTTATTTAGAGTGAGAGGTTATAAAAGGTTTAGAGCCATTCCTAACATAGCATAAACATGCTCACCAGCTTCTGGTCGATCTTGGAGTGCGTGCAATCATGCTTGAACCTGCGAGAGGGGACACCCTGAGGGGTGTTTTCTTCTCTCCCCAGAAGTGCTACTTTAGCAGTTGGTTTGAGCAAGATTGCACAGATACTTTATTTCAAACTAGCAAGGGGGAAGGGATGGAGAGTCAATTTTTGTGTCTTGCGTAGCAACAGGCAGCTTAAATGGTCTAGTCCACCTGTTTTTTAGTACTTTGAAACTGAAGATTTGGGTGACCTGGAATTTTTGATCTGTCTATTTGGTCGGAATAGAAGCATAACCTTTTACTAGAAGATACAATATCTCTAAACAAGAAGATATCACTCCTCACTTAATGTATACTACTTTAAGAAGCAATCTAGGCTAATTAGTGTTCTAAACTCTTCAGTTTTGTTAACTAATTTAAGTGCTGGAGACTTCCACCTGTAGTGGTCACATTAGTTTCAGTTCACATTTCACCTGGACAAGCTGCACACAGTTGTAATAAGGATGTGGTAGACTGACCTGCTCACTTAAAATTGTGAATGTCCTACAGTCCCATAGTGCTGCAGCCTCATGTGGGGAGTAGTGGGCTGGGTGACTGGGAGCTGCTCTTTCAGGCTCTCATGACATGGGTGAATATTTCTCGCCTCTGTGTTTAGCAGGACACATCTTAGGTTGCTGTTGCGCTCTTCCTTCGTTACACTAAAGCCACCAGGAACTGGTTATGGAACTGGCCCGGTCTCCCGGCTTGTCATCGCTCCTGTGGCACAGGACTGAAGCAGACATACGTTTGTAGTCTTGCTTCCTGCTGTGTAGATGTTAAAGGGCCTGAGCTTGCTTTCTGCAGTTGTCATCTTCCTGCCACCTTCACAAGGCCTTGCAAAATTCCCTGCGTGACGCTCCCCATACTGCTGTTCTGGAGCTTCGGATATGGAAGTCTCTGTGCTTCAACTTCCCTACTTTTCGGCAGGTTACGTGGTTTGGGCATGAGTCTTGTTGCCACTTCAGCTGTTCTGCAGAATCTTTTATTTTCATACCTCTGTGTCCCTAGAGCAAATGCTAACTTCTCAGTGTACAGCTTGTTTTAATGTTGCTTCTAGCCAAAATGAATAAAATATCACCGGGTGTCTTCCTGCCTCAATTTCTGTTCTACTTCTGAGCAGTCAAGATCTCTAAGAGAGTTTAATTCCCTGTTCTGTATATAGCTACTGAATGAAATCTCTCCAAGTCTCGCTGCTTTGCAGCCGGATTCCTTTTTCCCCAGATAGGCTGAGGATGTTACAAATTCTACCTACATCGGCTTCCCCACGCTTGTGTTGGAGGGGGAGGAAGTAAATATATTGTGTGGGTGGTGGGGAGACAGAACTTGACTGCTCGAAACAAGTAGTAAAGAGTTGTCAAGCTTTTCTACTCCTGTTTTTCTTGCGTGGCACCTGACATGAAGAGGGGAAGATCTTGGAAATATCCTAAAACAAAGCAAATGCTTTTGCTGTGCTCAGATCCATCTTTACACCTGCCCTCTCCTGATTTGTTATGCACTGTAGGAGCTGAGGTGTAAAACTTGAAACAAATGCTAATGCTGCTAATGCTAACTGCAGGCTGTGCAAACTGGCCTGTGAAGTAAGATGCGAATTGACTCGTGCTCAAGTTGGTTTTTGTTTTACAGCTGCTTAAAAAAAAATATATATCTAAGCCTGGAACATAATCAGGATGTTAATGTAACTAGATCATGAGAGCAAAGGTTTGAAAATACAAAAACAACAAAACCCAAGCTGAATGTGAGTTGTTATACATACATCATACATGCAGGGGAGTTCCTCCTGAGCTTTAAATGCTGGCCATGACTGATAAATGAATGGTCTGAAATAGTACGCAAGAGCTGCTATATATACCCTGCATCTGTTAAGCAAAGGAATTGAACTCTGCACGGCAGCGGGTTGGGCTCATGGATGTATTAATATATTGTGTCCATGACCACACATTCAAAACAGTAAGTGTATTTTTTTTTTTATGGCCCTTGCATGTCTTCCTCCCCCATAGGCCCCTGGGGATAAGTCAAACAAAAGTAGTTTTTCTTTGGTAGTTCTGGCTTCAGGAATACCTCTATTTATTTTGGGGGAGGCGGTAGGTGGAATTTGAATTTATAAGGGGTCAGTGGAAAACTTAACAGTAAGCTTGAATCTATAACATGGAGGTCCACATGGCTATCACAAAACCTAAAGGATCCACAGATCCAAAGGGCTGAGAAATCCCTATTCTGTTTTAAAAATAATTTTTAAAAGCCCTAGAATCTCTAGAACTCTTCTCAGTTTTAGAATTTTTAGCTGTTGAAGCAGTGACATAGCAGAAATGTGTCTTAACAGTTGTCAGTTATACACAAGAACTTTTTAAAAGATCTCCAAGAATGGAAATAGCATTGGGAAGGATTAGATGTTGTATTAGCTTTGTGGGTTTTTTTCAAAGTCTTCACAGAAATTCAGCAAGGAAACCAAGCTGCTTCGTATTTCAATAGAAAATCAGGAAGTCAGAAAATCCCTATAAAGTGTTCTGTAACTTTCTTGTCATATATAGTGCAGGGCAGGTGTATTTGCTGATGGGTGCATTTATGCACTTTTTATGTGTAAAATCTTACTCTTTCTTGGAAGATACAACTTCAAAAAGGGTGACATCTGTGGGTAATGTGCTGGTGCAGAGATGGGAAGGTGACAATGCAGGGTTATTGGGTATCTTGTAACGTGTTTTAATATGGCTTGGGCTCTTAAATGAAAGGTTCTGGGAGAGCCCTTGCAGCTATTGCATCACTTGCCAAAAATAGCATCTTTACTGCATAAGGCAGCCTGTCTGCAGTGTGGATAGGCTTGAGAAATTAGTGCTTTTTGTGAATGATGTTCAGTCATTTTTGCTTCTCAGTGAAGCAGGTTTTTAGTCTAAAATTTGAGGCAGATTGAAGTAAAAGGTTTTATTTTCTGACTCTGGGGGTGGGGTGAGTTTGAAAATAGCAGTGTCCAGTTCTGTCTGCAGCATGATTCTAAAAATACATTTTTAAGCTTACTGAAATTACAATTTAAAGACACTGATAAATATGTTCTTATATTGTAATTGTCTGGGGAAGGAAAGAAAAAAAAAATTTGCTTTGTGCAGCACGAGGTAGTCTGCTGTTCTCATCAATCACTTAAAATTTAGGAGTGTTTTTTATAAATTGCAGCAAAGTATAATGCTAATCTAAATTCTTATTAAAAAAAAAAAACAAACACAAAAAACAAACAACCACAAAACCCTAATCCCTTCCCTTGAAAACAGAAGGTATTTTCAACAGTGGTTTTGGTTTTTTTCCCCCTTCTCTTGTTCTGAAATCTTAGTCAAGATGTACCAGCAAGGGAGTGTGTTTGTATTCCAGTGGTGTTGCTGAACCAGACAGGTCTGCAGCACAGCATTTTATTTTTAGACTCTAGGTTGCCATTTTTATCCTGTAAAAAATATTCATCAGCGTCTGGGTGACAGGCCATCAGTTTTTATAAATGTGTCAGACCACATTTTTTTCCACCTCTCTTTCTCTCCTTCTCCTTTTATGTCCTGCTGTATACATTTCTTTTTTGGGGGAAAGGGAGAGGGGGAACGAGGGTGCGGATTTTAATTCATGCATTAGATTTATTTTTTTTTTCCTTCAATTCACAGATCTTTAGCGTCACACAGTTCATTCATCTTCTGCACTCGGCTGCTTACGCAGCTTTGCTTATTGTCTGCAATGGGTGAACTGCTGCGGTGCACGGAGCTGAAGGCAGGGGAAGGGGCCAGGCGGGTTTGCCGCTGGACTGGTTGCCTCAGCTGCCCTCTGGCTGCTCGCCCCCAAAATACCCTGATGTGGCAGTGCTCTTGAGAAAGAATTTCCTGTATGGTTTCGGGGTACTTGTCAGGTATAAAATTACTTCCCGGAGAAGCTATTGAAGATCTCTTTCCAATAAATTTATATAGGTCAGCTGACTTCTAAAAATAGAAGCGGGGAGATCTCTTCTTCATATTGAGAAGTGGCTAGTGCACGGCAGCAGGGGCTCCAAGCAAAGCGGTTTTAGGATGGCATGGCAGAAACTCTCACTAAGCGTGAATCTATAGCACAAATTTCTCTTTGTGGCAGGAGTGCCACGTGCTACAGTTGCTTTTGAGGGTGCTGGACTTCTGCCTGTACCTCCATAGTGCAGCTGCCCTCTACATGCGTGGAAAGGCGGAGGCTTTTGTTAAGAGTGGCTCCTTGAGTCTTTGGGGAGCCATCTAGGTTGGGAGGGAACTCAGCGTGGACTGCTGTCACCAGAGCGATCGGTACTGCTGCTAGCCCCTTCCTTTTTCCCCTGAACCCAAACATGCTTAGATTGTATATACACGTGTGTTAAGTATTCTTTAAGGGTGGGGGGGGAATGGATTGGATTTTGATCTTATTTGGAGAGGCACTGTAGATTGAGACCTTCCTAAGAAGGGCTCTCAGGTGCAATCGTGTACCTTTTGTGTATGGGAATATACTATAATGAGCATGCGTTGTGACTTAACTAGTAACCTCCCTAAGCGTGTATAATTAAAAAGTAGCTTATTAAAGATACACCTTCAGTCGTATTTTTGCTGCAGAAGATGATGTAACATTATGCCTTTCTCAGGGTTAAAACTTGGTTTTCCTTCTACACAGATAGATAGCTGTCCTGATTTATAACATTCCTTCCTAAAAATGGAACATTTTCATTTTTGCATATTAGGGTTTGTAAACCCTAGGAAAGTGGCCTTGTGGAACAAAAGTACAGTGGGAGGTGGTATTCCAGAAGAAATTAACCCATGTATTTCAGTTTTTTGACCTGTTTTGACTATGATGAGTTTGAAAGCACGTTGTAAATAAGTGATTAAGGATTGGAGGCTGGACCTAAAATGGTTTGCTGTTGTGATATCCAGGTTGGATAAATTTTATGGGAGAAAGCAGCTAAAGCAGAAATGTGCTGGTGACTGCATGAAGTGAGCACAGGTCTGGAGTGGCTGGTCTGAGCCACTGTGTTCTTTCAGCTGGTAAGCACAACAGTGGCCAAGTTCATGTGTGCAGACCTAGGTTAGCTAGTAAGCCCTGTTCTGTCCAGAAAAAAAAAAAATGCCAAGGAGTGGAGTGTGGGTATGTGGTTCCAAACAGCCAGCCTGCACCTAGGTGCTGTATTGGTACCAATTTGGCAGCAAGTGGGGTGAATCCAGCCTGGTTCCCCCCTGGGACTATGTTGGCTATCCACTTTCCTTCCCAGGGGCTGTGCTGCAAGGAGATTTGTCGCTTGGGTGCAGCACTGGGTGAATGCACAAGTCCAAGGCATTCCTCAGCTTTCTGGGAGGCTGAAAGGCTCCATACAGGGACACCCCAGTGATTCTGTGGGAGGTGACTTGAGTCTGGATGGGCTCATGAACTGAAAGCTGTCAGGCTGCGTTATGTGAGAATATACCCGTGAGAGTATCTGTACCACTCTCTCTTCTCAAGAGACCGTCTTCCCAGAGAATGTTTTGTCTTGGGCGCAGTGATCCTTGCTCCAGACTTAGATGCTGCAAATGTTTATTATCTTTGGCACACGGCAGGGTGCTGATGAGGGTGGTGAAGAAATGTCTGAGCAGTTCCGTGGCTTGGGGTTCACTGGAGCTGGAAGTTAAGAAGAAAAGTCAGTTTCCACAGTGTCAGTTTTCTTAGTCTTTCTGTGTTTCTCAGTTTGTCTATTTTTGGTGTATAGTTGATGCACTGAAATTCTACTCTGTAACTTGCATTCAAAATGAAGATTTTAATTCTGGAGCTAGGGAAGGAGCATGATTTTTCTAATAGATGGAATATATTTAGATCACTTTGGTATTTTAAATGTACTTAATTTTTTAATTCATTTGCTGTTTGCAAACCTGTAGAGATTCTCGTAGAGGCTCCTATCAAAGGGTTGCCTTAATGTCTAATCTTAGCAATTTTGTTATATGCATTAGATTTACCTGTTTAATAAATATATAGAATAACTTGAAAATCCACAACTTTGAATTTAAAGGACAGAGAGAAAGTTAAACTAAGTGATCAGCATCGTTGCTTACCGTGATCAGGGGATGGTGGAGAAAGCACCAAATCCCAAACTAACAAATCGGTTTCAAAAAGAGCAGAAGATGATATTGTCCCATGCAGGGTGCACTTCAGCTGCGTAGCTTCCTGTTACAGTCTATATTAGCTCTAAAGGTTTACATGGATAAAAAAAAAAATACTGTAGAAGATTTTGATAGCTCTTTCTCCTGTGAATTTGTCCAAAGTCACCAGCTGTAGTCCACCAAATTGCAGAGCTGCAAGCTGGAGAGAGGAAGAGTATCCTGGGGAGGTACCACAATGCACTTGGCTGCTTCTTAAATTCTCCCCTCAGTACCTATTACTGACCACTGCCAGAGACGAAGTCTTGGGTTAACTGGATCTCTCTTCTGAGCTGGAATGTCTATTCTTGTGATAAAACTGTTACACTGTGAGAGAGCTTGTCTAGACTATGTTTTTTTCCCTTGCTTCCAGTATAGATAGTTGGATATGTGCAAATGGAGGGATCAGGTGAATGATGACAGGATGTTTTTATGAAGTTACATGTGTTTGTGTTTTTTCTAAAATGGAAAAATTTTTTTTTTCTAATGACCTGATGCATTGTGATGTGCCATACCCCTACTGAATGATGCATTATGCTCGAAACATACGCAAACCTTCGTTTAAAGATTTCTTCAAGACTTTGTGTGCTGTAGGATTCTGAATAGTTCAGGTCCTAATCATGAATCTGAAGGATCAACCAGTGTTTCAAAGGTGTAGAGAAACGGTTGCATTTAGCACTGCATTCTGGGGTCTCTTGGCACGTACAGCAAAAAATGATGGAATTTCATGCCCATAGTCTGATCTTAAAAAGCTGTTACAAGCTGCTGTTGCTTCTTTTCATGCCCCAATTTTTTTTGGAGACTGGTATCCTCATTTTGAATGTGGAAGTGCTTGAGTAAGATGATTTTAGTTATTGCTGGCATAATAGGGAGTTCCAGAAGGAATCCCTTCCTGGTTCAGATCCTCTTAATGAAACCAGTCTCTGTTCTGTTAGGACCACTGAGCATTTGTCTCATATCTCTAGCTGCAACTCTCTTTCATGAAGAGATGAGCAGAGACACTCTGGAAGTCAAATTGTGTGTTGAGATGGGGAGGGGGGAAAAAAAGGAGAATTCCTCTGACAATCTGAGGAAGCCTAGAAGCATGTGATTAATAGAATGTATCAAAACCAATCAACAAATTAGGCTTACTTTGCTTCTCATTTCCTTCTGATCCATTCAATGGATAGTAATGAACAGATTTTTGTTCCAAGTTTGTAGTTCTGTTTCCAGAGTTGTCTGTCTTGTCCTGCACTACTACTGTCTTGCATCTCAGAGCTTCTTCAGCTGGTCAGGTCTTTTACCCTTACTGTGCTTTTTAGAGTCAGAAATAATTTTTTTTTTCTCCATTAAGACATCCTAATTTCCAGTCTTAATTGTGACCAGCTTTATTTTTCTTCCCAGTGTTAACCTGAGCTTTTCCTTTTCTGGTGATTACACTATATGAGCTTATGAAGAGCAAACAAAACTTTTAAACTCATCTCCCAAACCAGGTAATTCTTTATCATCTTAGCAGCCTTTTTTTTTTTTTTTGCAGCTGTTCCCATTTAAATTACTTTATGTATTATTGCTTTTTATTATTATGGGAAGCACCTCAGTGGATGCAATCAAGTTATATAAGTTGCCTTTATAGCTGCATTGGAATGGCAGTTTATAGTCCATTTTATATTCAGCCACTGCACCCCAGGTAGCTCACTTCCATTGCTTGCAATGGTCACCTCAACTCTCAGCAAAGTTAGTCTCAAGTGCATGTCTTTAGCTGGTACAGCCATGTCACCACATAATACCTGGCAATATTATGTTTTTATTACTCCGGTCTATAAAACCATCTAATTCTTTGCGCTGTGACACTGTGATCCTTTTCAGTAGCTAGGTTGTCTGTGAAGTTCCTAAAGCATTCCCTTCTTTGTGCGGTGGCCCCTAGTAACAGGATTTGTGCTGAGATCAGTCCCTGAGGAGTGTAACTAGTAATTTGTTTTTATCCTGATAAAGTTTGGTTTTGTTGTTTTTTTTTTTCGGGGGGGGGGGATATTTGTTTGGTCTGAACCATTGTAGATGCCTTCCCAGGTAGCTCCTGACGATATTCTAAGATTTTTATGTTTGGTTCCAGTCACCTTCACAGTTATAGTTTCTTGTGGTCATCATGAAAAATTATTTTCTTTTGCCTTGTCAGTCTGGAGCATTATTCTTGGCTAAACTGATTATGTTTTTAAAAAGTTTGGCACAGTTTGCCTTTTGATTAAAAATGGATCTAGTGCTGCGTTTTGTCCCAATCTCCACTCTTTTTTCTATGCTTGGGATTGTTCTGACACCTTGCATATCTTTGATTTGAAATGGATATACCCATAGCTTGCCTAGATCACTTGCTATCCTCTTCTATTCACAGGTGTTGGGTTTTTGTTGCCATGTCACTATTGTGAATTTATTTTTTTGCCTGTTACAAATATATAGTGAAAGAGGGGAAAAAAAAACCCCACCTGTAAAATTTCTTCTAGTGACTTCTTATGGAGAACCTTCTTTCAGCTTTACAGGCTCCAAACCCAGAGGCCCTTCTACTGGCTGCTTAGTTCCTTCTCAGAAAAGCAGCTTATCTATGCTTGTTTCCAGTGGCAAGCACACTAAAAGCCTTCAGATGGTGCCAGTCCCAAGCTATCTGATCTTCAAAATTTCCCTGTTGTATTCACCCTCTCCTAGAGGCAGGACAAACCAGAAGCGGTAATTTGAATGACCTCCGTGCATGTGCTTTCTTGGCCTGGTCATACTTGCAGTGACAGCCAGCATCTGTCACGTATTTCATAATGACAAAGAACTGAGAGCTTCTTTATGCCGAATATTAATACTACGCAGTAACTCTTGTGTTGGTGTCTTACTGAGCACAAGGCAGTAGCTTTTGCATATGCTTATCTCAACTTAAACAGATGTCATGGTCCTCAAACCAGGACAACAGACTTGCGAGGAAGCTGTTCAGATCATCTCCTCTATTGCAGAAGCGAAGTTCGGGGCACTCTTGATCCAGAAAATGTCAGCTGAACCCAAAAGCCTTGAAAGCAGCAAAGTTCCTGAATTTGTAACAGGATGGGGTGGGGGCTTCTGAATGCAGGAGGCAGGAGTGGGGGAGCCTCATCATCCTCCCAGACTCCCATATGCATAACGCAGCACCCATGACTAACAGGAGAAAAAGACTTTGTGGCAAAGATGTGAGTGGGTAAAGAAGGCCACCCTGGAATTGGGAGAACTCACATACAGGCAATTGGAACTGAAATTGCATAAACACTGTCCATGACTTTCATGAACTCTTCCATATGGTTTTCTTCTTGGGATTTCTAGATTGCTTCTAGCTCTCAAGTCTAAAGAAATCTTGAGAGTGTGCTGCCCAAAACCCTTTCTTGCTGTAGTTCTGGATGAAATGGGAACTTGTCAGTGCTGTGATATTTATAGAATATTTTTCTACCCACAATCCTAGCTCCTAGACACAAGCTGTTATCAAGTAAGTGTTTGGTTCTGGGAATTGAACCTTCTTCTGTAGCCTGTTTTTTCAAAGCCTGACCATTAGGTGTTAGCTCCTTTGTGCAGGAAAAAAAAACCACCTTTATATGAACAAAAAAAAAAAGCCAACCAAAACCCTCAGAATTTCTAGGATTTCAGCTTGGGTACAGATGATCTTTCTGATGAGGCTTCCTATTTCAGCAAGTTAAATTGGGAGTAGAAGTGAAGTTTGTATTATTTTTGCACTGAGTTTTCTGTTTTTATTTAATAAAAATGCAGGGAGTTACTGCTGTCTTATTAACTTGCAGCCGGCATGCTTATCTTCTTTGTTCTTTGTTAAATATGAGCTGGCATGTGTTAGACTGCGTTAGCGTTCACTCTTTGGGACTTCAGTGGTTTCTAAATTTGGCATTGCTAAGCCAGTGCCCTGTTTGCTTGAATCAATTGGGGGTGCTATTTTTAGCAACAAAAGGGAATTGAAATAGCAATTTTCTTTCCATGTAATAGATCCCCAAGAGGAATACTGATGCAAGCTCTCTGTCATCCCATATTCTCCCCCTCCCCAAAAGCACTCAGACGAAAGGCAGCTGTCACGGTTTGCGGCTGTATTAATCTTTAATCAATCGAGTGTTTTCTGCATTCAGGTGTTCAGGGAAAAAAGGGTCACGACGAGGATCTGCCTAGAATAACTAAGCACTCGTGCATGGTCTGTGCAGTCAGAATTTGTGGGTAACGGCAGGGATAGACAGAGCAGCTAAAAATAGTATTTGCTTCCAGTGTTTCTCCAGTCTATTTTTGATGCTTGATTTTGATAAGGTTGATTGGGCTCTTACTAAAAATAGCCGTTCCTAGCAAGCTGAGGACAAAAAGTAGAATATTTTTAACCACCACAGACTAAAGTACTTTTGTTGGCTGGAGATAATCTAGAAGCTTGGTATTGGTCAAATGCCAGTGATTTATATAAATCTGTAATAAATGAAGCACTACTTGATGCCAAGCAGGGATAGTCTTTTCTCCCCTTGCCAGCTTTTGTTTTTCCCAGGAGCTGTCATATTCTTAATATAGCCTGCGTGTTTCGTAGCAGAAGAATCTCGAGTCTTCAGTTATTTATGTGTTGTACTTTAAACCTATGCTAAGGTTAGCCGTGCTATGGAGTTTCTCTCAACTGCATTGCTTTAACAAGACACGTTAGGTCCCTCGTTTATTTTTTATGTTGATGCCTGCTACAGCTGGGTGCCGTGCCGTGCCAGACCCTCACTCATATCTGGATTCAGTCTTGCAGGACAGGGACAGCTCTTCTGTGTGAATGGAGGATGTGGCTGACAGACTAGCTCTGCAGGGGCCATTTTGACAACAAATTTCAATGCCTCTTAGCAGATCAGAAATGTAGCTGAGCTGCCCGCCTTGGGATCTGTTTGTTAGCTTAATTTTTTTGGCAGGAAGAGTATAGGTATTCCCAAATTGCTGGACCCACATCTTTCTAGGGGGAATAACATTGTTAGTGGCTTGAGTTCTCCTTCCTAGGTAATGATGTGCATGAGTGCATCTGCAATACTTTGAAAGATTGCCTAAAACCTCATGCTTTTCTTAACGAAAACAGGAAAATGGCTGAACTGAAAAAAATTTGTAGTTGGAAGAGGCTAGTAGAGAACATGCATAATAGTTGTTAGCTTCGTTGTGCAGGTAGTCAAAGCAGTGCAAGGAGTATGCCTGATGCTGCTTGCTAGCAGCAACATGGATAAAAGTATTTCATGCTTTATCTCCATTAGGCATCTCAAAAGCTTATTTTGCTGTGGAAAACGTGTGTTTGTATCTGAAGGCAGGCTTGATCTCTTTAAGCTTTATCTTCACTGTAGTCTAACCTTGAATTGAGGAGTCACGAATCTATAATCTTGTTTCAGCGTGATTGCTCTGCAGAACTGCAGTAGAATTTTCTATGCTTGCTCTTGCTCCCTCTCCCTGTGTCAATGCTGGTCCTTGCTCCTGTCGTGAGACGAGATGATTTCTACATGCCTGCCTCATGCTTTACTGCACCATTCTTTGCTTTTGTTTTAAGGTGTGTTGGCTGCATAAGAAGCAGATTAAAGTGTTCTTTCTGGGCCTTGAATATTCACTTCATTCATAAAACAGACTGCCGTGCTTGCTGGGTGCTGCTTTTGCCTGGCTGTAGAATGGTAGTCCTCTTCTGAACAGCAGATAATGTTTATCCAGTATACCTCTTAGGAGGTGGTGGATGTTTTCTAGGTGACCTCTTATTTGGGAAGACAATGACTGTTACTTCTTGCAAACAGAAAAAACGTGTGAGCTCCCCGCACCGTTGGTGGTACCTTACCCTGTGCGTGTTTAGCCACGGGCTGTGGGATTTCAGAAGGATGCAGGTGCTGTTGGAAGCATTTGCATGTTCACCCCTCTGTAAGCCTTCCGGAGAAGAGTCTACATTTTTATCCCCTAAAGTCATGTGCCACTGGGCATATTAATCTAATAGACAGAAGTCACTGGCTGGTTACACAACGTGTTTCATAGGTTTTTTTTAATAACAGGAAAGCTGTTCCCTTTTACTGCAAGACCACATATCTCACTGACTGCTGAGTTCGTTTAACTTTCCCCTGTGTTTGTCAGGGGTTGCTTTGAGTTAGATACTGGACAGGAGATGATGCCAATGCTTATGAACTGCATCATATAAGTTGTATATGTGGCAAAAGCTGTGAAATACACCGTGTGAAACATTAGGAGGCAAAGTGGCTAGGTGGTATTCAGGTTTAGAAAATTAGTGAGTTGCATCTATCAATAACTAGTCCAGTAGTAGAGGCTATGGTGAATTCCTGTGTAGCTGTATCTTAAATTAAAGAGATCATTGTAAGAGATCAAAGGTGTATAAGTAAACTCAAAACAGGAGTGGAAAAGTGATTTATTTACTTATTTCTTTTTCTTCCCTCCTCACACCATATAGGAAGCAAAATTCTGGCACAGTCTCTAAGGTAAAGATGGTATACTGTCCTGAAGTGGCGATTTTGGTGATCTATAGAAATAATTCCATGATGTGTTAAGGATAATACTGTAATTAAAAATTTAACTGCTGATCTGAGTTCTTGTGCAGACATATATATATATAAAATGGCAGTTGAAAGATCTACAGCCTACATATGGTGTAACCTCCTCCAGTGGTGTGAGCAGATGATGGCCCATACTGCTTTCTTTGTTTGGAGACCTTGACACTACATTGGAAGTTTCTCTTTTCGCGCTTACACTTTAGCAAGGCTGCATCCAAAGCATTGGTGCGTTCAAAGATGCTTATAGTTACATGGTGTATGCTAGTGGCTAGCATGAATGGTGATTTTAAATGTTTTACCAGGTTTCCCACTTCTTGTCTACCATTTTGAACAGTATGGGGTCAGTTGGAAGCGATAAATAAGACTGTGCACAACTGAAATGAAAGCTGGGACTAGAGGATAAAACCCGTACATACATATGTAACCTCTTATAATAATGATTACGCCAGTCTTACCCAGTCAAGAAAGTGTCATTACATAGAAGAGCAAGAGACGTTCCTCTCAGTGTGCTGGACCCACTAGGGCCAGGCTTTGTGGACTCTTATTTGGAAAAGGAGTCTTTGGGAAGGTTTTTTTCAGAGCTGAGAAAAGATGATGTAGGCTTGCACCTGTTGCCTCTGTACTTATACATTTGCTAGTTTCAAAAAAAACATGTAGGGAGATGAAAATCTGTTCAGGGTGCAGCCTAATTATTTTGTGAAATACGTTGTGTCCAGAGATGCTGAACTCTGATTAGTGGCAACTTCCTGAGATAGAACATCTCCAACCAACACAAGTGCATATATATTGGTTTATTAAGAGTGAGCTGTTTTCAGAGTATGTCATGTTACTGGATACCTTTCCTTATTTTTCTTCCCCTTTTCCTCTACAGCTCCAAAAGTCACGAGAAGATGGATGTTCACTTCTTTGCCTCAGCTCAGCCAGTGCTTCAATACAAGCTTCCATTCAGACAAACTTTTATTTGATGGGCTCACACACGAGCTGTCTGGGCATTCTTCTCACTTCTCTTCTGGCGACAGCAGATGGCTGAAGTGGGAAGTTACTACAGTTAGTCTGACTACTGAGTAAATGTGTATAATCACACTTAGGAGTTGGTGCAGCTTTCTTGTACAGACAATAACTTATTCCTACCCTACTTGCTTTGCCTTCTTTAAGCTCTGCCAACTGCAGTCAGTTCAACTTTTGTTGGAAGGCTTCTACAGACTAGAAGAAACAGAATTTAAAAGCTTAATCCACACTTGGAGTTAAACTAGCTTCAGCACATTAGGGCGATAGTTAAAATCTAGTTAAGCTGGCACAGCTTCTGTATGTAGCTGGGGTGGCTAGAACTGCAACGCTTGGCTCTGGAGTGGAAACTAGAGATGAATGTAATCAATATGAAAAACGTGCCTTGCTAATGCAGGAGTCTTACCAAAGCCTCTCTATCGTTCTCCCCTTTCCCCAAAACATTTACACTTTAGGTAATCCAAAACATGGAGGAAGATAAGGTGGTTGAATCTTGACTCTTGTGATATTGGTCCAATCGGTTGCCTTTACCCCAACTCTTTTCCTTGTTTTACAACGTAGGGTGTAAGTATTGCTCTCTGCAGTACGACTCAGACACCTTCTCTCAGGCAGGTATCTGTCTGGGGAGCTTTCCTGACCCGGCAAACTGCTCACTGGAGTCCCATAAATGGGCAGTAACTGCAGCTGCCTGGCTGAACTGGGTGCTACTGGTCAGTAGCAGGACAGGTCTGCATTAGTGCATGTTTCCTATCTCAGTCCTCTGGTGCTGACCTCAACAGCCTCCACACCAGTGGAGCCATTGATGGGAAACTAATTTCCATAGAGTGGGTGAGAGCTGAGCCAGGTGCCTTCTCTTGAAAAGCCTTAGGAAGAAAAGCGTGGCCTGAAAAAACAGTGTTTTCTAGGCTGTACATTGGAAAGCAGCCTTCGTACTGGGGCTGTTCTTCAAGGTGGTGTGGGAGCACAGAGCAGGAGACAAAGTTATCCCTCTCAAAGTGGAGCCACCAATAAAATTGATGGCATTAGTGCCTCCTTGTGAAGAGAGAATTCTCTTATTGCTAAGAAAAGCTAGCTGTCTACTTTATTTGGATGCCTGTGCCTTTACCTGCAGCAGAAGCAAAGCAACAATGTGTATCACCTAGGTGCCCATTTGTGTAGGTGATGGCTCAAACACTTTTTTCTTCCTGGTGAGGTTTTATAATGCTTTTCGTCATTTATCTATACCAGTCTTATTTAAATTTCTCAGGTTCTGTTTTAGAGATACTTTAACCTCTGGATTACAGGTTGTTTTAATTTGAAGTAGGGCCTGAAAAGGGAGGAACTGTCCTGTTACTTGTACTTCAGTTAGAAATCCCTGGTCTTCAGCTTCTTGAGTCTCATGCTCCAGCCAATTCTATTACAATTTACTTAAGCAGTGCATTCAATAAATGAGTTAAATATCCTTGACTGAAATTGTACTTGCAGTCTACTAAGCCTTTAAAGTGCTGCAGATGCTTTTCTGAGTCCCTGCCTTACAGAGCGTACGCTCTCAGCTGTAGTTGCTAGAAGCTGAACAACTCACAGTATCAGAAAACAATATTTTAAAATGCTGAGCTTATTATCTGGGAATAAAACCATTAAGTCCATGAATTTTGAGTTGGGGGGAGAAGAAACAATTTATAAGCCTTAGAGGGAATGGCTGTTCTCTAGGTACCTCACTAACGATAATGAAGGAAATAACCCCTTTCACCAAGTCACTGAAGTTGAATGTTTTCCAGATTGGGTCAGCTTATAACATGTCCAGCTACTGTTGTAAGCCTAACGGGGAGGGGTACCAGTACAGATTTTTGCTCCTGGGAATGTACTCTTGATTTCTTCCCCAAGGCCTGCTTTTTTCATCATTTGGACCCTCGCTTGACCTTTCTATGTGTGGATTTGTTTCTATAATAAAACTGTTACTCACAGTTCCCTAATAGCGGCTGGATAGGAATTGGCAAACCAGCGTGACACAGACACTTGGCTTTCTCAATAAAATACACTGGGGCTGACAATGCAGCAGCTAGAACTCTGTTTACTAGCCAGAGCATCCTGTGTGTACAGTCATGCATATCCTTACCACACTGGAGCTATGGCATCTTGCAAATAAACCCTGAAATCGGGGAAGGGATAAATGTATGTGTATGTACCTTCATCTATGGTCATCTGTAAATCTAGCTCAAGTCAGGGGCATGACTGTATCTTTCATTCTTTGCCTATTGCTGCGTTGTTGGCTGGCCATTCAAGCTCAAATAGGACCTTTACTGATGGCTTCATCACTTGTTATTACGTCCACTTATTTATAGCTAGCAGGCACAGAAACTGAAATGGTTACAGCATTTCCTAGCTGTTATTACTCAGACAGAAATATTCTGGCTGCTGTTTGCATGCCAACTGTTATGGGTGATCTGCAAGCAGTGACTAATCAAATCATCTGCAAACACATCTCCTTCTGGTGCCCCGAAGGGAAGTTAATGCTGAATCCCAGTGCCGGACAACACCTCCATCTGCTGTGAGTTTCACTCAGGTAGAGGTTGATCTGAGAGTTGAACCAACACTCTCAGTTCAGTTTTCTGAAACATTAAACAAGCCCAATTATTTGAGGCATGCCTACATTTAGGGGTAAGCAGTGAAAGCACAAACCACACTGTTCTGATTTGACATGAGGACAAACAAAAATCTGGTATATTCTGTAATCACTTGGAGAATGAGAGCAGAGAGAGATGAATAGTAGAGAGCTAAATGAGTAAGGATGTTGAGGTGTGGGCATTGGGTTTGATGAGAAGGAAGAGCTGAGAGAGAAAGGAAGTGGTGCTGAATGTGCTTGCTTAAAAAGCAGTTGGAGAAGCAGATTCTGGATGGAGGAATTGCTATTTAGTGAGCAAACTGAGATGATCAGCTACTGGTGTGGTGAGAGCCCTGGAATAATCTGTCAAACTAATGGCATGTTGAGTCACTCAGAGTTTCTCAGCATGTGGAAAAGAATCCTAGAAAGACTTGAGGCTTGACACAGATCCCAGTCACCCATGGGTGGAAAAAGTTTAAGCTCTAGAAGCCCAGCTTGCAACTGATGGCTGCATCAGTCACTCATACTTGCTGCTGGTAAGCACAATGGTCACAGGGATCTGAAATCTACTGGAGGGTCACTAACAGAGACTGAGATGTTTGTTTTATTGGATGCTTACAGGCTTCGAGATAATTTTTATTTTAATAGTAAAAAAACCCTGTTTTGATAATCATAACTGAGGTTTTTTTAGTTAAATGACTTAGAAATCTGTCTCAGTCTGCAAAGCTGAAGAAGCATAGTGGGCCAGAGGACTGGTGTGAGAAAGGGTGCTGAACGTGATTCTTAAAATAACTGTTAGGCTCATAACTCCTTTTCTTCCTCTCCTTTCTTACACATGGAAAGATTTTAGTGCAAATTCCCTAAGAGATTTAATAAGTTGTACACCTATTCCAGAAACCTTGATGTGCCTCTTGGCTGGAATGAGTACTTTAATGGCCTACTAATGAACACTCATTGCAGTTATTTCTGTGAAGCAACTAATGTATATCTGTCTTTCTTTTTCAGTGGTCACAGGAGCTACTGATGGGATTGGAAAAGCCTATGCAGAAGAGGTAAGAATTCTTAATGCTTGGAAGTGTATCTCGATCTTTGGCAAGATATCATGCTGTCTCAACTCTGCCAAGCAGCACGTCATATCTCCTCACCTTATCTTAACATAGATATCTGTGGAGAAAGAGGTCTCTTGCCTTGCCTCCCTCAGGTGACCAGCAAAAAGTTGTATCCCTTTTTGTTAGTTTCCTTTATTTGTGAATTCTATTTTCAGCCCTTACCTTGCCCTTCACTTTTTATTTAACTTTTTTAGTTGATACAATTATTTTAACTTTCTCAATCCTTGATATTTCCTTTTGGTATTTCCAGGCAATGACTAAATGGCACTTCTAGCTGCCTGCAGTATGTTCCAATTATGCCCTCTCGTTCATGAAGTCTCTGAAGCTGGGTTTTACCTCTATCTCTTTCACTGTGCTTCTGCTCTTGATGGATACGTGGGCTCCGAATATGGTACTGGAATGTATTGCTTAAGACAGAAAGTGCCTGTTAGTATGGGGCAATTTAGCCTATAAGCCCAGAGAACATCATGACAAATAGTGCTGACTACAACAATTTATAGCAAAAATAACTTTAAACTCCAGCATCAGTACCAAAGTGAGCCTGTCTACTTGTTTTTGTGTTCTCTGAAACACCTGCGTGACTTTGTGTGAGGAGATCAGCTGTGAGAAATTCCCTTTTTCTGGATTTTTTTGTTCTGCGGAGCCCATGGAGAAAGTAGTGTTCATCTTTACAGGTTGTCCTTGCCCATCAGATTTCCCTTACATCCCTGTGTGCTCTGCCACCCGCACCCCTGGCCCCCAGGTTCCCTTCTGCTTTGCATAAAGGAGCACCTTGTCCTACTGGGTTGGGGAGTGGGTTGCAAAGGGAACTAAGCCTGGTGCCAGCAGTGGCGTACAGCTGACACCTTATACATGCCAAATATCCCAGTTAGACGTCACTGAAGTAAATGATGCAAAACTTAAATTTAACTGCCTAAAGCAAGTGGAAGGAGGTCATTGTGGCCAGGGCATAGCACTATCAGGAGGAAGTCCTCTGGTGTGGGAGAAACCCTCTGAACATCATGGGACGTGAGTTTCAGGATCTATATATTACATTATCAGGTGAAACTACAGCTTGTTTTATGTTCTGCTGGTGTCTCTGAGAACCAGGGTGCCTTCAAACACAAATGTGTGCTGCAGGCACATATATAGATAAGAACCTGTATAAGAACCCCTATTAGGAAAGCTGATCACAAGTATGAGATCCTGCTGGGAAACACTCGACTGTTTCAGCTTCTCTGCTGTAGGCACAGACCACCCCAAAGGTACCCCAAAGGATACAAACACTCATTTTTTGGCTATAGAATAAAACACACTTCTATTTTAAAAAAAATATTGTCATTTATTTATTTAGAATAAAACACATGTCCACCCTTCGACAGTTTATGTGGATGATGAATACTTGATGAAGCCCAGTGTGAATGCAGGGTGAAATGTGGAACATCTGAAAAGACCTCTCAATCTTTCAATTAACCCTAGAGATGTCTTCATAAGACTACCAGTGGACGCTTGACTTTCTACTAGAAATTCCCATCAGGTTGCTATAAATGCCACTGGCATACAGCTGCTTGGGTACTGATGGCTGTGATTATAATCATGCAGATTACTTGTTTCTTGGAGGACTTTGTGAGAAATATAACGGTGTGTTGAGAATTGCCTCTTCAAAAAATTTGACATGGTCACCAGTAAGTGATGGAAGAATGTTACAAGTTTGTGGATTCTCTGGTTGTACTCTGCCCTGTTGGTTACTTTCCTTCTTTTCCAATCAGAGAGGCATTTTTACGCTTTTCATTCTTGCGGTGTTAAGGTCTTTGTTCCTTGCTCAGCACTGGTATCCTTTTCATCACTAGACCACCTCTTCAAGAAAGGTAGAGAGGGCTGTAGTAAATATAGGTTTTCTTGTCTGTCCGGGTAATGTCTTTGATTCCAAAGCAGCATACTTTTTTCTTTTTTTTTTTTCTATAAAGGATGCAGTCAGGAGTTGCTATTTGTTGCCCCTCTCTTGCTGTTTGCCTTTGTAAATCCTGAGTTAAATTTATCTCAGATGTACTTGTATGCTAGTGAAAAACTAAAGATGTAGAATCATGGAATGTTAGAGTTGGAAAGGACCTTAAAGATCATTTAGTTCCAGCCCCCCTGCCATAGGCAGGGACACCTGCCACTAGACCAGGTTGCTCAAAGCCCCATCCAACCTGGCCTGGAACACTTCCAGGGATGGGACCTCCACAGCTTCCCTGGGCAGCCTGTTTCAGTGCCTCACCACCCTCACAGTAAAGAATTTCCTCATGATATCTAATCTAAATCTACCGTCTCTCAGCTTAAAACTGTTACCCCTCGTCCTGTTGCAACACTCCCTGATAAAGAGTCCCTCCCCATCTTTCCTGTAGGCCTCCTTTAGGTACTGGAAGGCCGCTATAAGGTCTCCCGGAGCCTTCTCTTCTCCAGGCTGAACAACCCCAACTCTCTCAGCCTGTGTTCATAGGAGAGGTGCTCCAGCCCTCTTGATCATCTTTGTGGCCTTCCTCTGGACTCTCTCCAACTGGTCTATGTCCTTCTTACTGCGTCCAGCTCTGGAGCCCCAACGTATTCCAGGTGGGATGTCAAGAGGTGATTCTGCCCTTCTACTCCACTCTCCCTCACCCTGCTGGTCATGCTGCTTTTGATGCAGCCTAGGATGGCTTTCTGGGCTGTGAGCGCAGAGTTGGTGGTCCTGTTGCATACTCTGCAGTACTCTGGTATGCACATCTGCTTGGTATTGTTTTTTTGTAGATCCTCTTGCTATATCTACTCTAACAGAGTAGGTATATACTCTGCTTTGGTGGGCCGTCAATGACATGCACTGATCTTGGAGAGAAAGGGCTTTAACAGTGTTTTGCTACCAAAGTGGAAAATGCGGTAGTTGCTAACATGGGATTTAAGGAAATCAGATGCTACATCCACCAACTCTGTTAGAATGGTAATTCTTGCTTGTATCCATCATTAGACTACAAAAGCATCTTTCCAATGTTTGCTACTCTGGGTGAGTTTTTGTGATTAGTTTTAAGGTCTTCTTATCCAGCCTTTTCATGACCCTAGGGACATTGGCCAAAGATTCAAGTGTAATGGCAGGTTATCTACAAAGTAAATGGGTCTTTCTCCTTCCTTATATAAAAATGGTAATTAGTTACTGGGATCTCAGAGGATCCTTATTGCTGTTTGGACTATTGTTGTTCTTTTCAACCCAGTAGGCCTCCAGCAGTGAATTCAGAGGGCTCAGCAGAAACTGATCTGGTTTCATCAGACTCAAACTGAACTTTCTGTTGAGCACTCTATCTTTTCCAAGTTTTATTTCTTCTCTTAGGTGATATTTGTGCTTACTTACAGGCTCTTTCCTTGAACGTTTTATGTGCTCTGTACTCAGAGAATTCCTCTTGCAAATGGGTTCCATTTCCAGATTTCAGATGCGCTTTTCAGAGCGCATCCCTTTACTGTCAACATAGCAGCACTTTCAAGCTCACTCTTGTGGTGGAAGTTCTCTAAACGTGCTGAGTTTCCACTAACTAGGTGTGTTGGCATGCTTTTTTTTCCTCAGCTTTTGAGACAAGTACAACTGGATACTTTTCTGTAAAGCACTTAAATTGCACTTACTTAAGCAATCTGGGAGCCCAGAGGTTATGACTGCTGAAAGAAAGCAAACTGCATGCCAACAGTCTGGAGCTTGCACCCGTGAGGAACATCTCCGGGGCTTTTTTGCCCCATGGGACCACAGCTGTTTCAGACTGAGTAGATTACTGTCAGGTTGTCCTTGGTGTCACAGGCTGAGATACTTCTATGTGAAGTATATGTCTTTGCTGCCTTGATCCTGTGGAATGAGAGAACATTATGTTATTTCGTTCTCCCCTCTGCCCTCCGAGCCTACTGCTTGGCTTTATGAGAAGTTTATTCCTGTAGTGAGCCAGGCGCTTATCTTGAGGTGGATGTGTTCATCACTTTTAGACAATCATCCTCAACACTAGATCATTTCTTTCGGCAGGAAGTGTAAGTTACCATAAGCCTGAACTCTGCAGCGGTTTGTTAGCCGTTCCTAGTGTGAGTGTCTTCGGTTTCATCACACCTCACTGTAAGCTCATGAGAGATCTAGTATGAGATTTCTTCTGCTTAGACATCACACATGGGAGTGAAAGACGGAGTTTGCTGACGAACTTCACCATACCTCTCTCTGAAACTTTCTTGGTTTGCATACGTCTGCTAGAAAGGCAGATAAGATTAAGTCACTTTAGGTTCTTGCTATACTGTGCTGTGGTTTTGTTTGTTTGGTTTTTTTTTTTAGATTGCCTTTAAGACCCATTCTCATCTGCTTCCTAAGGCAGTGAAGGAATTTTATTGGAGCCATGAGAACTTACTTTTTTTTTTGTATGTAGGCTTTAAGTATCTGAAGGGCAGTGTCACTGTGAACTGTGGATATATTGTTTTACCTTTTCACTGTAACAGAGCCTTATAGTAGTCACAAACATTGTTTTCATTGCAGAGGGGTTCTGGTATGTAGCTGTCTTTCTGCAGACACTTTTAAATGGAGTTGTTAGATCCCATTACAAACCTGCAGCGGTAGGTCTGATTTGATGACCAGAGTATGCTCTGGCCACAGCTTACGTTACACAGTTTCCCTAAAAGCATGAGTAAATTAACCTTTATACCTATGATAAGTACAAAGTAAGAGTGGAGCCTGACCAAAGGAAGCAAGTATTGAGTGCTCAGGTAATTTTGCAACATGGTTGTGCAAGTGACCATGGATAACTTGCCATTTAAGCTTAATTGTGGGTAATAATTTCTTTGCTCTGACTTGCAGAGGTGTTGTAAAAGTTCTATAAAATATCTGCCATTGTTTTTCTATTTTATAATTGTGCCTATACACCTGTATTGGAAGACTGAGAAGATAATAAATTTGTCATAAAGGGAATCAAGTAAGAAGTAGCATGGAAGTATTTGTCCTGGTTTACCCCTTCATGTCTCTATTTAACATTGTAATTTTTTTCAAGCTTGCTGGTCATATATTGTGATGTTTGCCAAATTATGCAATTCCTTTAATTAGGATACTAACGTGGAAGTGATTTATGATTGTTCTTATGTCTCCTCTTTTGTGTTGTTGCAGTTAGCAAGACGTGGAATGAAGGTGGCTCTAATCAGTAGGTCAAAAGAAAAACTGGACCAGGTTGCGAGTGAAATAAGTGAGTTGAAAACTTCTTCCATAAACTTCACAAGCATATTTATAAATAAATGGAATTGCATGTGAATTTCATACATGCTAATATATACAGTTTTAATTTTGAAAAAGGTTTGCTCTTGTGCACAGTGGAAATCTTACAGATAAGTGGTAAAGCCTTATAGATGAATTTTACAGGTGTTCATATTTAACTTCTGAGAACTACAGAACTTAATTCTGGAATAAGTAGAATCATAGAAGTACTTCTAAAACTATTAGTGTTCCATAAGAACAGATTACCAAGTCAGGCCAGAATACCACCTATCCCCATCGTAGCTGTCTAAAATCATAACAAGTAGAAAAACATGTAGCCATTACTTCATCTAAATATTCCCTCAGCTTGAAGCAAGTTTGATTTCATGGGCTTCAGCCATAAGGGTGGTTTCTTTATAAGTCAAAGTTGTTGAAAACATCTTCTTTGTGTTAGTCATTGTATTACCAAGTATTCAAATTTACTATGGATAGCTTCCCTTTCCTCCCTCTTTTTTTTTTGTTTTATTTGGATAAACTAATCAAAGATCAGAGAGCTGGATGCTCTTTTGGGGTGGCGAGTCTGCATAGTCATAGGAATACAGGGAATGAGTTAATGTGTTTAAGAACTTGTATGAGGAATTGTTTCTTCAGAAAGTGCATAGTAAATGGCTGTAATGCAAAAATAAGGGAGCAACTTAAGTATTCCAATCACAAATGTAAAATGGGTATTTGTACAGGGTCAGTTAGGAGGAAGCTTCCTCAAGTCTCATGCTAGCAAATGATTTTCTAATCAAAAGTATAACCATAACTCACAAGAATTCCTCTTGTAATCTATATCTCTATTATAAAGGCATATTTCGTGCAAGGTTATTAGTTTATGCAGAGTATGTCAAGATAAAGCGAGAAACATAGCCTTGTATGTAGAGGTTTTTGATAAGCAGGAGTGGGAGTTGTGTACTATAAAGCAGGTTTCTCAGCATAATGATGTTGGGTAAAGAAACCTTTAAGATTATGCTTCTGTCTTACCCTCCCTTGTCTTGCTTAGACTTTTCTAAAATGATTTGTGTACATAATGCAGATAAATGTAAGAGCTGCTCTCTTTCAGATGTCATAAATCTATTATTTTGGCTTGAGTTTGTTAAAACTTCTAATAAATTTGCTAGTGGCACTGCTTTACTGTAAATCATAATCTGTGAGTCAAGCCTCAGCAAGCTGTCCTATGCTAAGTTGTAAGGGGCTGCTTGGTGAATGTAAGGATGACTGAAAAGTCTGAAGGACTTCAACTTGCTTAATGGTAACTGTTATACTGGTTTACTGAGAGAGACAGAGGGCATACAATTCTGTTGATGTAAATGCTGCTGTCTCTGGTTTTTAGTGTCCGATGGAAGATGGAATATGAAACTCTTTTCTAGACAGAAAAGTCTTCCTTTCTATGTGTACGTTTAGGTGGTAGATAGCATTCCTTCTTAGAGCAAAAATGGCATCGAGTCCTATCTTCTGCTGGTTTAGAAGTAATTGGCATTTTTCATTAGTGTCCTGCATGTAAGGATGTCTCTGCGGTGCCTGGACGTACCTGCAATCCTCGAGTTCGTACAGTCACAGTGTAAATTAAACAGTATAGGTGTCGCTGCTCAGGCAACCTGTGTGAGTACTGAAGCTTACTGAAAATACATAAAGTTGCAACAAGGTGGTCTTTTTGGTGGTTCACTGCAGTAGCTGGCTGATAGTTTGCTGCATATGTGGGCGTATGCTGTCACGTTCTTATTATGCTGTATAAAGTTGTCTAGCTAAGTAAAAGCGTAACTGATTGAAGCATCTACAAATATCTTGTTCTGGATTCAAACACTTCAGCATGAAGCGACAAGCCTCCTGAAAATGGTCATAGCCCTTTCTGCACCAGTCTG
Source organism: Charadrius vociferus (assembly GCF_000708025.1). Lineage (NCBI taxonomy): Eukaryota > Metazoa > Chordata > Aves > Charadriiformes > Charadriidae > Charadrius > Charadrius vociferus. The sequence continues at coordinate 885,368 of NW_009647046.1, forward strand.
GAAATCTTTTCCTCCTTGGGAATTAAGCATGATGCTGACAAGACAGATAAATCTACTGCTTTGAGCTCTCAGCACTTACATGATAGCTGCTGGGGGAGTTTTTCGGATTTAAAAAACAGGTACATGTACCTATGTAGAGCAGCCTGTAATACATAATTACTCTTAGGCCTCACCCAAACATTTTTCTGCTTTCTTTCCTAAACTATTCTGAAATGAGATGACTCACATTGGGTTTTCAGAACATCTCTTTTGACAACACTGAGCTACTGAAATGTATACCTTGTTCACTGTGGCATATGCTGAAGGATTAGGATAGGCTGCATAATCAAGCAAGCCTGAGTTGCACTTTCAGATCCTGCTAGGTTTTAGCTGGGCAGAATTTTCTTGTATTCAGGCTCACGTGGTCTCTGTAGTCTGTTCAGATGTTGTCATATATAACGTGGGTGACTTTTTTAGAGCAAAGGCTGTAACTACCTGAGTGTTTTCCCTTGCAGTCTTCTCAGGCAACTTTAAACTTCTTTGTGGTGATCCTGCAATTGTTCTTCAAATACATGTGAGCTTACTCATCTCAAGTAATGACCCTTAATTACTTTAAGGAAGAATAGGAGTTCGACTACTTCCAGTTCTTTGAATTGTGTGAGCTGTGCATGTTTTCTGTTCCTCCCTGGTTTCCACTGATCAGAGTCCTGCTCAGCCTAGTGAATGGATAGGTGCTGTCTGCCGCAAATAATGAGGGGTTTTGAGGATCAGGTATGTTCGTTCTATTCAGAAGAATCTTTTGTTGTGCTCTGAGGGTATACTTACATTAGGAGTGATATTGTACGTACAAAATGCAAGTTGCATAAGCACTATCAGAGGGGAAGTACTGATAGGTCTTTCTGAATGTTAGATGTCAACTGACCTGGATCTGATTTTTTTTTTTTTTTTCTTGTGTGTGCACACACGCACATTAAGCCAGCTGTACTGATGTTACAAGAAAGCTAGATATTCTGAACTTGCGGCTCAGTTTGAGCAATGAAAATTAGTGACATAGTTAAAGATTTCAGAAGAATTTCCAGTGTGTCTTCAAACATGTTGTAAAGTTGAATTTGCAGACTAATTAGGTGCCATAGGATTTACTGCAAAAGGGGATTCTGCTTTATGTTCCCTAAGAAATAGGGTATAGGCCACAGACTGAAGAAGAAAAAAAAATTGAATTTCCACTGAAGTGATCACGGACCACCTTTGCATGGAATTGCATGGATTTTATGGAAACATATTGGATCTTTTAATCAAGTTTTCATCCACAAACAGTTACTAGTAGGGTCACAATACAAAATGCTTGGTCTAGTTTAGTTCACAGTACACTGAAGTTCCAGTACCTTTTTTAAAGCGTCTAGTCTATTACATTGTTAAACAGTTTTAAGGGTTCGGGAAGGCTCAGAAAGAAAACTTTTCTGTGAATGGAGACAATCCTTTGAACACCATGTAACGTGACTGTTTCCTGATTTGCTGTATCTAATAATGACTACAGTCTAAGACATCTCAAGTGCTCTGTGCCAGCAGTTGGTTCAAGAGCAGTGGGTGGACAAGCAGAAAAGCTTCAGTTATTGCACTGTTGGTGACAGGGATGTTCTGAGCAGACTTGAGAAGAACTTTGCTGTAGAAACTCCCTTCCTAGGGGCTGCAGTATGAAGAATGTAGTGAAAACTAGTCGAGCAGGAAAAATACTGTAAAGAGATCTTG
>NW_009647046.1:887125-913020 GCF_000708025.1 Charadrius vociferus
GTGTGTTATTAGCTGGTGGCTTCACAGGACAGGTGGTGGAGTTGCGCATGAGCTGTGTGAGTCAAGAACAAACAGTTGTAGCTAAGCAGTGTTCCTACTTGCAAGTGCAAGTACCTACTTACACAAGTATTTATATGCACAAGGTAAGTGTGTATAAATGTAACACAGGAGACTTTGAGGTTTTTTTGAGCAAATTGACATTTGCTGCTTTCAAGTTGATGGTGGTTAGTGTTACACCCAGGTGATAATATTAGCTCCTAAGAAATTGTTTGGACTGAAAAAATCAAAATTTTCCCAATGTGTTCTCACAAATGATGGTTTAACTGGAATACATTGTCTTTTAAGCCTTTAATACTGTTTAAGAAGTAGTGTCCAAAACTTTAATTTGATTCTGTTTCGTGTCTGTCTTTAAGAAAATATAGGTTTTTGCAATTAAAATCTGCATGGCTGACTATTTACTTCCAACAAGTTTCCTTAGCTCAGTGTGCAGAGTTCCTGAAGTTTCTTGGTTGCGGTAGTTTCATCTTGAGCTACTCTTTAACCCTAAGATTTCAGGTACATTGTAAACCGATAGCTGTCATGTTTAGACTTGGGACCTATCATGTTCTCACTACTCTTTGTGAGTACAAGAAAGGTATGGGATCTGGTGCCAAAACCAGAAATGTTCCTTCTCCACTTCTTACGCAGATGAGTTTTACCGCTTTCTTCTGCTTTCTTGGTAAAAAGATATCAGGGAGCATTCTGGAGCAGACCTGATGCTGATCACTGTGCTTGTGTCTCAGCTGCTGCTGTGACCTACTGCTACAAATGGCCAATGCCCCTCCGTGGCAAATCTGTCCCCTGCAGATGCTCAGCCGCACCTACCTTGTAGCACTTTGCCCCTTCATCTCTGCCCTGTCGTTTGCATTTCCTGCCCACCCCCGTGCCCCGGTAAATCCTCCTTGCATCTTAGAATTGGCAGGTAGGAAAATTTGCATCTAATAGAGGAGGTTGAAATGCAGACTCGGTGAGTAAGGGGACATCATCTTTTTACTTTTCTTGCACAGAAATGACAAGGTTCGCTTTCCTGAGCTTAACTTGAAGACTAACGGAATCCGGCAGTTATTTTGACCTTTTGTGATCTATTTCAAGGTAAATTAATGTGTTTGCAGCCTTCCATCATCTGAGCCAGGTTCAGCTTGACATTCTTGAAATCCCCCTATATTTCTTGGACTTGACAAAATGGCTTCAAATATTTTGAACTTGTTTTGATGCACTGAAGTTACCTTTCACATAAAGTTGTAGCATAAGGATCTTTGATCCAAAATGAGCTCTTGGTTTTCATCTCTGACGGAAGTTTCCCTTGGATGAAGCGGAGAAAGTTCCCATGGTCTTGCACTGAATGGTGTCAGCCGCTTGCTAAATGAGCAGTTGTCAGACACTGTAGAGAGCTGACAGAGGATTCAAGTGAAATTAATTTGTCAATAAATGTAACAGATGAACCCCATGTACAATCAACAGAGCACATGAAAGACAGAGCAATTGGGAAGGGAACTTTTTACTTTTTTTTTTTGTTGTTGTTGTTTTTTCTTTAAGAAACATCCTGCTTCTGTGGCTTGGGGTTTGTGTCCAGTTCCCCCCCCTCCTTTTTCCTCATCTTCTCTTGCATTTTCTCAGTGAAGTCTTGCCCAGATTAATTTGAAGAAGCTGAGCAGGATGCTTAGAGAGAAACATTTGACAGATGTCCTGCAAGCTACAGGATGCAGTCCTAGGACTACTTCACCCTTTAGGAAAATTTTGAGGTAGCAACAAGGCAGGAGAAGCCATGAGTACAATGTTCTGCAGGTGACTAGCGACATCCTTGCAAAAGCGCTTTGTTTATGTATCAGCTGTCAGCATACAGAGTAACAGACCACGTTAACATAGTTGGTTTTAAGGATGAAAACCAGTTTAAGAAAGTTCAGCAGTCGGTGTCGTGTGTTACACAGCAGTAAGTGATCTGGCAAGTTCTAGCCAACGGTGCTTTTTCACACCAGGCAAGACTGAGTTAGCCTCCTCCAGGAAAAAAAGGATTGGAAGCATGCTTGCTGTGAACCTCACTGCTGGAGTGCTTCTATGCAGTATTTGTTGTGTTGGTAGTTTGTAAATCCATGAAGTCCAGGAGAAGAAATGTGTAAAGGTTATTTAAATGGGAATTAGGTGCTTCGGGTTTCCTTTCCTGAATATAAACTACAGCAGAAGTAGCCCCTTCCACACCTCGGATACTCTGTATGTGGTGTCTATAGGTTCAGGGCTAAATCTGGGACCTAATGGTGTCTTGAGTCTTAATGTCTTATGCACTAGATAATTGGATCAATGGGGCAGGTAACTGACTTAGTACTTTTGAAACCCAGACTGAAGAAACAGGAATTCGTCATCCCTGCAAACATTCAGGGATGCCGCCTGGCAGTAGTTGGGTAGGGGAATAGGTTGCATTTTCTTTAATACACAGAAATTTAGTGCCTGTCTCTGCTAACAACCTATTTGTAACATAAGCTTCTGTGGATGCCAAAAACAAGAGCCCTTGCACTAGTCTCTGGGCCATTAAACACTCTTGTTAACACAAAAGCTGCAATGTATTGCTTATCACTTTCAGTGTAAAATAAACTGAGTATTACATGGAAAATGAGTATTGGATTGTTTTTGCTGAGTGAAAGTCTGTTTCGCAAATCTGGTTTAAGGAAATTGGTGGAAGCTTTACTGCCGAGAGACCTAAAATTAGGCCTTTTAAGAGGCTCTACAGGGAACGGTCTCTCTCTGGCACAAGGAAAGGACTGGATGGTGCAAACAGTGCTGTCCTCCTTCTACAACTTCATTCTATGAATATATGTTTTAGTCTCTTGTCACTTTTTTTTTAGCAGACTGAGTTCCATTACACCAAGCTCTCTATCTGTTAAAGCTGTAAAAATCCCTGATAGACTTCTCTGATGAGGAAATGGTGATAATCGCTTTTGTTTTTTCAGGAATATCTTGTAGTGAGGAAAATAATGCTAGTTAGTAGCTCTTCATAGGGAAAGGAAATTCAGTTGAGCTGTTTTGCTCAACAATTTCTTTAGGGGAAAAAAAATCCATTAATATGAAAAATAAACAATTTTTTAAATGGTGTAACTAATGGATACAAATACGATTGCTGTGTCACTTCTTAAGCATGTGCAACCCTTCCAGTGCTGAACTGGGTACTATACTACTTTGTGCATTAGATGTGGACTGATTAACAATGTATTTTCCCTTACAAGTAACGCTTTAGAGGACCGTGAAGACTTTGCTTTTAAGTGTCTGTCTTTTGAGTACCGTAAACACTTTTCTGTGGATGCTGAATGCAGATGAAACTATAGGGGACATAAAAAAAAAAAAAATAAAAAATGCTGAATTAGCCTAGAAGCTTGTTTCACTTTTGAAGTTTATTTTAATTCGTGTAGAGTCACTGACTTAAATGTCTTGAAATTGACTTGAGAGTAAGGGTATGTTTTGGGTTTTGTTTTTGTTTTTTTTTTTTTTGTTAATGATACCTTTTAGTCTCTGTAAGTGACTCTCAAATTCTTCCTAAATAATTCTCCTGGTTATTCTGGAATTCACCCTGAACTTAAATCTGGGGGGAGGGAAGTGGTGGTTTGGTTTTTTTGGGTATTTTTTTTAAATCATTACTATTCTACTTATAGGGCTGAATAATTTAGACTTTTATTTTCAAAAAGTGATGAAACATTTGTGTTTGCATGTGTATATATATCAGGTACACATTGTCACAGTCAAGCAAATAATAATGACATTAAGGAAAACTAAATGTTACTGGAAATATTGGATATAAGTCCATATGCCCTTCATAAAATGAGTTAGTAAACTAAAAATAGATTTCTTCGTGCTGTGTAAAAACCACTACCACCAGTGAATATCAAAAAAAGCCTTGGGGGGCGGCGGGTGAGGGGGGTTGACATAACATCAGGGAAGAGGAGAGAAGGAAGGGGAGTTTGGGATGATGCCTGTCACACAGTACTGACCTTCCCACACCTCATGTTGCATATGTGTCTGAAGCAGCTGGGGATCGCGTCCTAACAAACTCCTTGTGCAGCTTCAGCCACAGTGGGTATTTTGAGGTAGCGATGGGGGAAACCACAGAAGGGCAAAACGATGCCGTTCGTGGAAGGCAGAGCTCCTGCCCTGTGCGAGGACAGTCGCCCCTGCGGTATCTGTGGGTGTCTCTCGTGCCCAGACCCACTGTGGCGTACTGGAGTGGGGGGTGTGTGTGCATGGGGAGCATCAGAGCTGTGCTTGCCTTAACTGCCTGAAATAACCACGAGGACGACGTTTGGAAACATTGCGATGACTTGACTGTGCAGCCCCCCTGGCTGTCAGCCTCTGCAGCTGTTTTTACAGGCTGCTTGATTTTGTGTTTTTAGTTAGCTTTGTAATTAGGGCAAGCTTGATTTAGGAAAGTTTACAATGTTGAGCATAATATTTGGGTGAATGGGCTTATTGATTGATCCTGTGTGTTGCTAAGAATGATTTTTCTGACTTGGTAAGTGTATCTTAGAAGCTGTAATATATTTTGACGTAAAGGGAGTTAGAGAGGAGCAAATGGAGGCAAGTATTAATAAAGCGTGGTTTTTTTCTTCTTGTAGTAACGGTACTGCTTATACACAATAAAAACTTAAATGTCCCCTGTGGCTCAAGGGTTTGTGGACTTTGGCTGGGAGATCCATCTTTTGCTGTCTTGTCTTTGAAATCTGAGAAGTGGGGAATTGACTTGTGCATGTGTGTGTATATTGAAACTTAAAGCTTGAAACAGAATTGTAGCATTTTAAATGAGGTCTGGCATTTTTTTTACCCATTCTACACTTATATGTGATTAGATTTTAAAAATATTCACTATTTTTAAGGAAGCTGTATCTATGAAATTACATATGCAACTAGTGCAGTATGTAAGGAATTCCCCAGCAGTGTTGTGTGTGTAGTTGAATGAAAGGAATCTGAACTTAGTGCTTGACCACATGTGCATGCACATGTGCTTTTTAAAATGTGTTGAAACATAGCCAGTTCTGTTAAATTGCAGGCAGGCATCTGGTTATGCTATGCAGAAACTTATAGCATCCCTACCCAGAGACTTCTTTGCAAACCAGGTGCAAACAGAGCTTGTTTTTAGCTTCGGCTTACTTCAACTTTTGTAATTCCTTAGGTTACCAGTACTCTGGTTCAGAGTTTTATAGAAACGTGTATAACTTGCGTATCTTAATAAAAACCCTACTGTATCTGTTGCTGCATATCTGCTCCCGTTCTCTTGCATGGGGTCTCTGTGGTGCAGCATCCCTCTGGGTGAGGGTTCAGCACTGTGACCCTCCTTTATCTTCTGTGCTGCTTGCCAGGCCCTGGTCTCTCTGGTTTCCTTTTTCACAGAAATGAGAGGTGTGATCTGTCATTTGGGACACGGACTGATACAGCTACACAAATGGGAACTCTCATCCCCTCAGAAAGGCTAGCCTTTTAGGAATTCAGTTTGTCTATGGACTTGGTAATCAAAACAAATAAAATGTGTGTGACAAAAGAGTCCAGAGGTTTTCCTCTAGATCGCCTTTTCTCCTTCTGTTACCTGTGCTACTGGGATCCGATTACTGAAGAATGTTGCAGGTTCTCCAGGGTTTCTGCTCTTTTTCCTAATAAGTATCCATATGCTCCTCTGATTCTGTATTTCACTGTGACTGATGGGGGGGGGGGGCTGTATCTCATTTTACATTTTTTTCTCAATATCTTGAACTTCATTGAGTAACTTAGAACTGTAATTAACAGCTGGTCTCTATTCTGCTGAAAGGCAAAGCCCATTCCTTGCATTCTCAAGTCCCTTCAAAACAATCAGAAAAAGCTAGCTCTTGTCATACCCAGCTGACTTTAACATGCTTCTATATGGTGAATATTATCAGTGCGTAATAACAATCTGCTGTCACCAGTCTGAAAGTATTTGGACCTTCTGGTAAAGAGATTCCATCCATACGTGACACTTGGTGTGCTGCTTCTGTGAACTCTGAGTCCCAAATGGGATACATTCCCAAAGTGAATGGGCTCTCCCTTAAAAAAAAAAAAAAAAAAAAAATCCACAAAAACCCCCGAAAAAACCAACAAAAACAAACCCAGAGACTTTGTAGAGCTATCTGCAGCCACTGTGTAGTCTTAACTTCTTCATCTCTGCCCTGCATACAGTACTAAAAAGCAGGAGGTTTTCATGTTTTGCTTTCATGTCTCAGCTTCTTGCCCTTTATTGAAAGGTTACAAATCCTCTTTATGGAGACTGGGTACTGGATTAGGGTGGGTTTTGCCACTGCAGTGATACTGGAAAGATGTCATCTTTATTTGTGGGTGTAGTTGAATCTCCTTACTTAAACAAATTTTGCCCCTCCTGTATGATGAAGAGCGGAGAGCTATTTTTCTACTGCTTCGCTTGCATCTCTGGCCATCCTGAAGCTAAAGACCAAGTGAAACTTCTTTTATGGTTTTGCAAGCAGTTGCTTTATACCACATTGCTGTGATGGCAATATTTATACGAAGATTTGAATGTAAAGCGTTCCGTTCTAGCAAGAGGTTTTTAATGTAATTTCCCTGAGCTTGAAATAACTGTTCCCAGTACGTGTTTACAACGTGGGCCTCGTATCCTGGACCTCTCCGTCGCAAAGTTGGCTGGATTTGTTTCAACATACTTGGTGCAAACTTAAGCTGCTGTAGCCAACTGCTTTGAAACAGGTGGTGCAAGTACTAATGTCGTTTTATGAAGGATGGTGATGTTCTAGTTTTCCTGTTTCCTAGTAAGACTTTGTACCACAGACCCCTTTAACACTGACACTGCTTCTGTCAGGTAAACTCGAGCTGCTTCTCCTGACCCACCAGGCTAGTGTCTGTTTGCTTTCCCGTCTAAGTACAAAAGGTTACTCCTCTGGGGGTACCTTCTTTCAAGCCCAGTTTATCTGTGTCTGAAAACTTCAGTTCCTTAGCATTTTCTTGGCCTGTCAACCAATATTTCAGTTTATGGGGGCTGCTGCTTTGAATTATTTGCAAGCTTCCAAAAAACCTAAATTTGAAGATGCTTACCTCCTAGCCACTTTGCAAGTCTTTATTAGTCTTTATTTAGGATGTAGCTCACTGTAGTTTCTAGCTTTCTACTTTTTATTCCAGTGTGATGCTTTTTTTCTGGTGTTCTAGGTAACGCAGTGCTATTTTCTACCTGAATCTTTTTTTAGTAGCAAAGGTGTGCCCTAGTTTGCCTGATTACTTAGATTAGTGTTTGTCTTGTGTAGCAAGACACCGGATACATTTCCTGTGCGTCAGAAATCTCTCTGGCCTTTGGAGTTAATTAAGCTTTCGCTTCACCTAGTGGGGTTGTAAACTAACCATCTTACAGATGAGAAACCAGGTGTGTTGTGTCTTTTCAGCTGTCGTTTGAGTTGGTGCTGGTGTGCTTTCTGCCACTGAGTTGTCCTTTCTGTACCTTTCTGTCTTCAGTTCTCTGCTGCCTCAGTTGTGCGAGCTCCATGGCTGCCTGCTTGTTGAAGTGCATGGTTTCCAGCTCCACCAGTCTGTCTTCATTGACTATTTCCCCCCTCCCCACCCACTTTCTCCCCCAGTGCTGCAGCATCTTTCACTTAATGATCTTGCTGGCTGCAAACTAACTTCATTTGGCATCTGGAGGTACTGTTTCCATCGTAAGGTAGAACTGGGGGTCTCCTCTTGGCCTCTTGGGCTTAATCTGCTCTTTAGCAGCCTTCATCCTTGCATTTGTAAGTAAACACTCATGTCACCTCTGCGTAAGAGTAGATATTCTTTTCCTGTGAACCATTGATGACTTACTGGTGTATTCATACATGATTTATCCTTTTAATAAACATCTTGAACTTGACAATTTAGTTTCTGACTTTAAAACATCAAACTGAGTCTCTAATAAAGTTTGTTAGCAAGAACTTCCATGAACATTAGACAATGTCTGTATAAAAATCAAAGACCAGAGTTTAGGAAGACTGTTGAGATCTGGACATATGATGCATCATTCCTTTTCAAAGTGTGAGTGTATTTGAAAGTGGAGACCCCTTAGAAGGAAGATGTAGATGTGCCTTTTGTTTTTGCTGCCTCTATTCCACCTTCCTTGTGCTCGTGAAATTAAAGAAGGTAAGATTTGTAAAAGCTGTGGAAGGGTGTAGGTTGAGATTCTGAAGAATCTAGAAGATGCATAGGAGAAGTCTGACATGCATAGGAAACTGAAAAGACGGACATGAAAACAAGTAAATGTTAACATCTTAATGTCCTCTGACTCAAAATTGGGAAGTAATAAAAGTTACCTCTTCAATGTTAGCAACCAAATGTCAGTGCAGTATCAACCAATGCATAGTGATAGGAATGAGAAAGAAAACAACATCGTTATGAGGTATGACCAAGGAAGAGGGGATGGCAGTTCAAAAACCTAATATCAGATGGAGCAATCGGAATGGATCCAGGCATGCCAATTTGAAATTTGGTCAGTTCTGCTCTTGGCAGGTTCAAAAGCCAAAAAAAAAAAAAGCGGCAGCGGTGAGGTGGTGTGAGTGCTGAAAAATGTGTAAGGATTTGTAATGATTGGGCAAATGGCTGTAGGAAGAGTTGGCTGAAGACTGTCAGGGTAGACATATCCAGCTCAGGAATTTTCTGAGCAACAAACTGCTGGAGATTGGGATAATAAAGTGAGGAAACATTAATATGTCCTTTCTTTATTCTTTATACTATTTTCTTCTTTTTGTCTGCTTCAGAATACCAAATACTTACATAGATGGACCTCTGGACAGGCCTGGAATGACTGCTTAAATATCTTTATGCTTATTTTGAATAGTGGCAGCTTAACCAAGTTTGGGATGCTATTTGGAGTCCTCTTCTGAGGATACCAAAGGTAGAGTTTTCTTCGAGGGACTGTCCATAAAAGTGTTTGTATTTCTGATGGTGTGTATGTGAAGAACATGGTTAAATAGCCTATTTGTTTCCAGACCATCTCAACCCGTATTGTGTTGGAATGCATAGAATGGGAACATGCCTCAGGAGGTCAGTTCTTCTTTACTACCTGTGCAAAAAGCAGTGCTTTTTTTCAGTTACATTATGTTCCCCTTCTAATGTGGTGGTTTTTTTTTTTTTTACCGTCTTTGCTTTCATGACAACTGTTTTTCTATAGATATTGATCTGGGACATGCCTATGCCTCTGCAGTCTGGCTGTGTTCTTGGGTTGCAATCCAGATCTTCAAAGAATCCGTCCCAGTATCTTCTACAGAAGTTCACTTTGCCTATTTGTCTTGTACCATCCTGCTCAATCATCATTATGACTATTGGTTTGTTCAGCCTTCCCACAGCTGTGAGGATGTTTTGTTTGTGGTCAACAACTTATTTTTCAAATGACGGTATGGTTGCAGAAGATCATGTCTGCTTTTATTAGATTGCAGGATACTGTTGTGCATAGTCGGTCTTTTGCTAAATTACCAGAAGTCTTTGCTAAGGTCATACAGGCCATGTACAAGTTTAGGTTAAAACTTATTTGTAGGGTCAATACTGATCTCACCTGAGATTTTTAGTAAATGAGATGATTCAGATACTGGTGTATCAGAGTTGAGAAATGTGAAGGAGGTCTGCTGCACTTCCTTTTCCTTCCTTGAGACCTTATGGGTTGGTGATGACTGACTGCTGCGCAACTATTGATAACGTGGTGGTGTAGTATTCAGCCCCCCGCTAAGAAGCATTTGAGGTACCAGTTCCAGAGACAAAACATCAGATTCGCTTTTCAATATATCGTCAGGAATGCTGGACATGCCAGCAGATATCAGATCTTTCAGATCCTCTAGCTGCTGACTGCAAAAACTGGCTGATACCCCTCTTTAGCTCCCTGTGGCTCCTGAGTACCTGACAGTCTTCAAGCTGAAAGCTCTGTTGTGGAGGTTCAGGTTTTCTCTTTTTGGACAGCCAGAGCCCAGTCACTGCTAGATATCCTGGATTAGAACATAACCTGCTTGCTTCTTTCTGTATTACACTGCATCTCGGAGTCTTTTTGGCAGATAAAACAAGGGTGTGTGCTACTCTGTCTTCTAGCCCATCTGTTTGAGAACATCTTAATCCTTCTTAAGATCAAGGAAATTCCCTTTTCCATTGTTCGTGCAGAGCACACCTGTTCTCCTCTGCACCTTGTGCTCTGAATACTAGGACGGGCTTACGCAGAAGGGACTTGATGCTATTCGCATCGTCGTTTGACATGGAACCATTTAATCATATGTATCTGCTAGTCTTTTTTCTGATGTAGGATCACCCCGCCTCTTGCAGGTTCTGGGACAGAGCACGAGGTATGCAGAAGTTAAAGAATAACTGAATGCTGGTGTGAAATGGGGAGGGAAGGTTTGGTCAGCGGGTGGCATCTGCCAGGGCAAGACAGTCTTGCGTGTCGCAGTGAGCAATCGCACAAAGACTGTGTCCTCTGGGCATACCGGTAGGCAGTCTTCTACTTTTCGTATGTTTTTATATACTGTAGTACCCACCCTCTGTCCACAAAGGGTGCTGTGCTTTTTTTATAGGTGTATTGCTTAACTACCTTAAATGTACTGGCTCTTTGCTAATTTTCTAAAGGCTCAAGGAACATTCTTATAGGAACAGTGGTGTGAGGACTTTTTATTTTTATTCTATTTATAGTATTAGGTGTTTGGATATTTTTTTTCTTACCTCGTCCTCTCAGTAGCCCTTTAGTGATTTCAAAAGGCTTTGAAGATAGATTGGTAACAATCCTAATGAAGAGTGTTTAGTCTAAAAAAGGCCAGGGCCAATTGAGCAAATTTGTAAGGATGGTGTTTGGGTTCTTTAAACAACTCGCATTTCATGAGGCATCTGAGTGGCAGTGAAGACAGCTGCGGACCCCACAAAACAGTTAAAGATGGCACGTGTGTGGAAGTGTGCAACTTGGGCTCTGCCCGCCCAGTCCACTTGCACGTATTAGATGTGCCTCTAACGCTGCCTTTAATTCAGTGTCCTGTAAGAACTTGAATGTGTATGCTAAATATTAGAACAGCTGTGTTCAAAAATAGACTGTTTCTACCCCCCCCTCCATGTTGAACTTGATTTTCTTCTGACGCGATCACAAGACTGCTGCTGCAGTAGGGGCTTAATGCTATTTACGTCGTCATTTGACATAGCAACATCTCTCAGGGGATTTTTAAACAATGCAGCTGTTCAGGAGAGATGAAGAGGTTGAGGGTGGGGAGAGGGAAAAGGAGGAGAAATAATTTCATCTGCCATTAGGGCTATTGGGGAGGGGGGGGGAGGGAGGGGAGGCAGCCAGCAAACCAGCGAGTTCAGTAGATTCATGATTCTGCATGAATGGACGGCAGGATCATGGGAGTCGCGGCTTTCCCTTGAATGGGAAGGAGCATCATGGGAATCTGGCTGCTTCTAATCTTTTTGTGAATGGTTCTTTTCCTTTAACATGGCACTGCTTTTATGAATGGCTTTGGGGGCAAAGTGCTGCAAAATCCTTCTCAAGCTGTATACAGGTTCCTTAAGGAACACTGGGGTGGGAGTCGGGTGCAACAGAACAGAGATGCTGCGAGGTTAAGCTACTATTCTGCTCTTTCGAAGTCTGAGAGGACATGTACTGATTTTAATTCAATGTAATTAATTTAGCTTGATGGGAACAGAATTGCCTTTTATATGAAGTATTTTTAATACTTGCTTTCTTTTTCTATTTCAAAATGTAGTTGGCTACGTGTATTTTTCCTGTTCTGTTAAGGATGGAGATGACGGCATATCAGAACGTTTTTGGAATGATTAAACTGAAGTTCTGCTCTTCTTGTTCACCCACACGTTCCCTTTTTGATTTATGTTAAAAATACTAAATATTCAAAAAGTTTTATGGCACCAGAATTGAGAATAAAAACAGAAGGCAATAAAGAATTGTTTTGCTTGGTCTGAAGCAACTCATTTACCATTTGGCTTAAGCTGGAAAAAAAGTGCTCTGCTCAAATTGTACTTGAACACCATTGTGTACATGCATTTTTTGATTTCTGCATTTTTTTTGATTCTGTGCAAACCTGTATAATTTGTTTTCTTGTCATCTTCATAGTCCCTTACAAGTAAAATGCTTAATCATTTGAGAATTCATGTTCTCACCAGAAGTAGTTTAATGTTGCAAACTTCTTCTACAGGTTGTATTAAAATTCAAGGACTCCTATTGCAGAGGTGAAAATGTTAATGTGTAATATTAGCTACTTAACATAATGTTTTGTAAAACCATAATAACTGATATATTCTTAATATCTGAATGGTAATTCAACTATTTCAAGCTTAAACTTTTAAAAAACTTTTTTTTTTCTAGAGGAAAATTACAAAGTGGAAACAAAAGTCATTGTGGCAGACTTTGGAGAGAGAGAAGATATTTACAGTAGAATCAAAGCAGGATTGGAAGGCCTGGAGATCGGTGTTTTAGGTTTGTATCTGATCTAAATCTCTCATAGTGGTGTTTCGTCGTGACACGCCTACTAACTTTTTCCCATATTGAAGTTCATTGAAACCAATTCCCAAAAGCTAATGTTTGACTAAAACTATGTTGCAGCATGCTTGATATGTGTTTTTTTGTAGCTTCCTGTTGGTACACTACAGGAGATGGTGCTTGCATGTGTGCTTAGGTTCCAGAAATTGCAATGCTTATTGAATGTGTTATTCTGTGGTTGCTAAAGGCTCTTTAACTTATGACTGCGTGCACAGTGGCTTGACCTAATGCTGTCCTAGAACCTAAGCAAGCTCCAGATACTTAGATTCAGCTTAGCAGTAGAGCCCTGTGGGAGAACTATTAACTTATAATTATAGAGCTGTTGAAATTTAATCATTGCAGCATAGCATCAAGTAACTGGCTCCTGCTTCAGAAGTTTTAAGTGTGTTCTGGTCATGTTGGTAAGCTCTTGTTCTTTTGCTGTTAGCACACAATATGCCAGAGTATGGTTTGTGGTATTGCAGGAGTGTAGGTTGTGTGGTAGTACTTGAAAAAACAAGGTGATCCATCCAGTTGCTTTGTCAAATGCAGAACTAAGGTGATTGTCACAAGTTAGGAGTTTAAACATAACAGCATTCTACCTGAATCTTTTCTGAACAGTGGTGTGAAGGCAGTTTCTTATCAGTTTCCCTGTTCTTTCCGTAGAAGCACATATACCTGTGTATATCCTATATTTCTACACTTACTCAATATGGGGATGAGAACCTGTGACGGTTAAACATAAGGCATGACATTTTGCACAGTTGTGACTTGGATGTCTACTGGTATATGCCCTCTGATAGAGGACCTCTCACTACAAAATTCATTTTACTGATCTGAAGTACTTCTCACTACAAAATTCATTTTACGAATCTGAAGTGCAATAATTGGAGCTAGAACTGTTTTTTTTTTTAAAAAAGCATATTTCAAAACAAATTAATTACACACATGATGATATACTATATGAACTTTGTTGCTAATAAATGAATCTTGTTGTATGATGTCTGCAAATAATGCCCAGGAAAATGGTGTGTATAAAAACTCAGTTAAAAAAGGATACTTCTGACAGATTTGAGTACACGCAACTTATGACGTGTGGTATTTAATTGCTATAAAAATTCAAATCCCTTGGAGTAGCTGCAACGGCCAACAATGTGTTTTGTGTAAAGAGTGGTTGTGACAAAGCTGTGGATGCCCTGTTTCTTGTTTCTTAAGGAAATAAGTTCCAAAAGAAACATTGAAGATTAAAATTAGTGTCTGTTCTAATCTGTCCTGTCAAAATCAACTCAGGGAATGTAAGGCTTGCAAGCTGCCTGTCACGTGGCAACTGCTGCGGAACAGTGTATCACTTAAATGTTTCAAAACACCAGCAAACCTTTTACTGTGTGAGGTACATGTACCCCACACTGGGGTTTTTATTATTTCTTAGGCTCTGATAAGGTTATAGTGATGCACAAAATCATGAAAATCTGACTCTCTATAATCTTGCTTAAAGTGGGTACTAAAGCAGTGAATGTGTCTCAAATTTTGTATAAGCTTATTACAGGAAAACAAGCACGTTCCTCAAACAGAGCCTGGTTCTTGCTTTTATTTGCATGAGCACCTTGACTGAAAATATGGTAAAAATAGCAACTAAATGCTCGAGTTGTATATTCTCTAGCTGAGTTCCTCTGCTTTTTTTTTTTTTCTTGCAGCCATTGCCAGTGCAGGTTTACAGAAATTTCTCTTCTAACTAATCACTAGCAGTTTTAGTAAATCTCATGCTTGGGCTCATCAGATTACATGATACGTAGGTTTTTTTCTTTTCCCCAGCTATAGCTGTATTAATAGAAACTACTTGCCAGTGTAACTTTTCAACACAGGTGATGACTACTCCAGAAAGACTGTATCTTAATTTTTTAATGGCAATTAATTTCATGCTTTAGTGCCTTATATTTTAAATTCTGTAGCATTTGTTGCAATCTGGAATATAGCTTTTGCTGATCTGCGTTTTTCACATGTGTGAGGGAAAACATGCGTTTAAATGAGAACAGCCATAAGGAATGAATTCTCAGGTTCCTATATATTTTCTTCTTTCAAGTCTCATCTGGTATGGTAGGTATGAGGAGCATCGGTAGCACAGCACAGTTGCCAGTGATTGATGCTGATTATTTTTTAGCCTCACACTTAAGAGATGCAGGAGTCTCCACATATACTGCTCGAGATCGAGCTTCTGATTATATAGTTGCACAGAGTCTAACTAAAGTACAGATTGAAATCCCTGTAAACTTCTTATTTGGAAGCTTCTTCTCACCCACGTATGAAGGCTAAAAGAGTTTGCATAATGTTTTGCTGTGTGTTCAAAACAGCGTCTGTCAGTGACTTCGAACATGTGCTAGCTACAGCAATATGTTAAACAAGCAGAGGTGGGAAATCTTTCTTTTGCTATTC
Source organism: Charadrius vociferus (assembly GCF_000708025.1). Classification (NCBI taxonomy): domain Eukaryota; kingdom Metazoa; phylum Chordata; class Aves; order Charadriiformes; family Charadriidae; genus Charadrius; species Charadrius vociferus. The sequence continues at coordinate 902,064 of NW_009647046.1, forward strand.
TTAAATGGCTGTGATTCTCGAAAGGCATTTGAGCTGGACAGTATCTTACCCTGTTGTTATCCAGATTTCTCTAGGTAAAATACGCCTGTGCAAACTGAAACCTAATTTTGTTAATGTTCTGTTCCAAACTGCAGCAAAGTGTGATCTGGTAGAAAGGTGATTGAGAGTGGAGGGGTAAATATCTGGGACCCAGTTTGCAGTAAGGGCTGTCTCTGTAGCGTGAATCATATAAATATTCTGAATTTGAGATAATAACCAAGGTTAGTCCCCAAAACCCTGCCACTATTCACAGCTGAAATATTTTCCAGAGAAACGAACTGAAAAATTGTTTATTTTGGGATGAAAAAAAGGAAAAAAATCTGGCTCGCTCTCACAATAGCAAGATTGAACCTTCCTCCCTTTCAAAACTTTTCTCTCTTTCTAAATATAGCAAATGTCTGCTGGGAATTTGCCAACTCCCTGTTCTCCTCAATTCCTGTATTTTTAAAGGTTATCTAGAAGTTAAAAGTTTGAAACACACAACATGACTAGGGAAGTAAGGGTTTCTATAAATACACAAAGATCTGAACTACAAGAGCTGTCATTCAAGGGAATCGCTGAATGAAGTTTGTGCACTTTGCCAGAATCTCTCCTGCGTGTCCTGCATCCCTGTTGATACTTAAATATCTTTCAGGTTGGATGTTAAAATGATAGCTTTTGGCACAGGTGTAGGGGGTATTTTATTAAAAATAAAACAAAAATAAAAAGGCATCACTGCTTTTTGACAGTGTTTCTTACCCCTGTAGACTCCTGCCCTGGAGGTACACAGTGCCGTTGAGCATATGTAGCACTTTGGGATTCTCTGGGGTGTAAGACACTATATAAATGTAAAATGTTGCCACAGCAACCAAATGTCACACGATTCACTTGCGTAAGATGAACAACAGATACTTAGGAAACGGAGATCCCATTTGCTAGCTTTTTTTTTTTTTTTGGTCTCCATATCAATATGCTTTATTAAGTTGGAGGCAACGGAGGCTGCAGAGCGGCATTGTTTTCTGGTGGTATGAGAAGTTTTCCCCTACTTGATTTGGGATTCGGGAATAGATATCGGTTTAATGTCTGAGAATAAAACCTCGCCAGTCTGAAGTGTTGGGGAAAAAAAATAATTAATAAATTGGTTTTAAGTAATTAATACATTCTCTCGGTTAATTCTAAACGCTGCCAAGGGGGAAAGATTTTGCGGATGTCAGGAGCCCGTGACTACGCAGCCACAGCAAACCAGAACCCCTTTTTTTCTAAAGGCGGATAATCTCCGTGGGAAACGGGGGATGCGCGGCGCCGGGCGTTCGCCCTCACCGACGGCGGTGCCTCCAGCCCTCCCGGGCCGGCAGAGCCTGGGCTCCTGCTGCCACCTGCCGACCGAGGCACCGACCGAGGCACCGGCCGGCCCCCGCCGCAGGGGCTCCCCCCCCCCCTCCCCCCCGCGGACACCTGGGGAAGGGAGCGACTGGCTGGAGAAGTACTGGGGAGACTTACCAGGAGACTCTTTTGTGTCTTATTTCACTCATTTATTTATTTATTCAAAAAAAAAAAAAAAAAAAGAGAGAGATGTTAAACAGTTTCTCTTAATGTCCTGCCAGGCACTGAGAGCTTTTCTTTGGCTTGAAACTCCCATTTCTGCGACTGCATCTCCGTGTTGCAGCGATGTCGCCCGTACACTTGCAGGGTGTGCGCTGGCGTTTCTAAAAGAAGCAGCGTTCTTCCCCCGCGCTGTGAAAAGTGGCGGAAGATGGGTACAATGTGCTAAATATGCCAGCTTTTAAACAATTGGAGAATTAACATTTACGCATTTGAAATGGTTTGAGTATTCACTCTCACGTTCCACTTGTGTGTGTACAAGTATATTTATCAAAGAGTCATAGAATGGTTAAAGTTGGTAGGGACCTTAAAGATCATCTAGTTCCAACCCCCCTGCTATGGGCAGGAACACCTCTCACTAGAGGAAGTTACGGTTTACAGTTTAATATTTACAGTTAAGGAAACTTGGCTAGAGGAATTAAAATGTTGCATTTAAAACATTCTAAGAGTATTGCTTGAAAATTAATCAGAGCATTAGCAATCAGATGGCAACCAAGCAATCTAATTAAAACTTCATGCTTTCATTTCAGTCAACAACGTGGGAATTTCATATGCTTATCCTGAATATTTTCTTGATGTTCCAGAGCTGGATACAGTAAGTGCTTTTGTAGTACCTTCTAGTGTTCTCATTTTTAGCACTAAATGCTTTAATGGATGTGGCAAAAGTATTTAGGTTTGGTTAAGGTACTCGCATTCAAAGTTTTCAGATTAGATTTAAGCGTTCAAAAGCTAAGACATTTACATAAGCAACGTAACACAACTCATGATTTTTTTTTTTTGTGGTGTTTTTTTATGTACACTCTTCCCTGGTGCTTCATTTTATATTTCTATTTCAGACAGATGCTCTGGGGTCAATATTTGAATGCCACTCCTGTCCATGGTCTCATCTGGTGGCTGTTGTTGAGCTGCTTTAGCTTGTGGGGAGGTTCTTAAGTGACTGAAGGGACGGGAAGCAAGCGTCTTCATGAGTGGAAGCTGCATATTCCATAACACTGTTATGAAACTTAAATATGATAGTTTTAGACACTTTGTAATGTAGGGACAGTCTTGGTTGCATTGAACTCTGACTATGAACACATCTACTAGTGCGTGATTTTGTTTCCAACCCCCCTGTAGCTAACTGTATTCACTGTGGGTTTGTGCTTTCTGCACATACCATTGATAAACGTATCTGGTTTTTGGTTCACCTTCAATTAAGCTTCATAATAGTTATGTCTATTCATGTCTAAAAAATCAGAATTTATTAAAGTTTATAAATATTGCGAATACCGTTAGGAAATACGGTGTCAATGTGATACATCTGTGTTGTTCTTTATTGCTATGAGTCCCTAATCAGAGACAAAACTTGACCAAAAGAAATTCACAGACTTTGCTTTGAAAGTCTGTCACTGCTCCTGATACATAAGCAGGAAGGCAAGGAGTAAAGGTGGATGTGTAAGTGTAAGGTTGAATTTATCCTGGCACTTGTAACCCAGAGAGTGTGTAAATATTGATCAAATAACTTGAACTGAGAAAATGGAAAACTTTGTTTTCTTGCAGACAATTGACAAAATGATCAACGTTAACATCATGGCTGTTTGTAAGGTAAGTGCCCCGTTACCAACACTTGTTTTTGATGTCTTAATTCAAAACCAGTAAGCAATTAAAATTCAGTTGTCTGAAACAATTACTTTCACCTATTAGGCCACAGGTTCATTTTTCATCTTGGAGTAACCCGGAGGTTGATTGTTGTATTAGACTGTTCTGGTTGTTGTGTGAAATATAATTTGTTGCAAAGATACCTATTAGCTGTTTAGAAGAGCAAGGTATGTACACAAAACAACACTTAATGCTTCTCCTTCTAGTCCTTCTTGTAAATCATTCATTCTTCTCCCCCTGTATCTGTGTTTCTTGGGGAAGACAACCCTCATCTCTGCATACCTAAGGTGTTTTTTTGTACACTAGTGAGAAAGCACTTACATATTTTCTGCGAAATAAATGAGCAAGAAGGAAAAGAAAGTTCACAAAGTGTTCATTAACTTTGAAGTAAAGTTACCTTCCCTTTTTGATATTTAAACTGAAGCCTTCAGTGGGAAGAAATCAGCCTGACTGCAGGCTAAAACATATGGTTGTTCCCTTATTTATTAACATATGAAGCCCATTCAAAAATCAGGTTTTCATTCTAATATTTCAGAGCCTAAAAGGGGCAGAGGGAATAGCAGCTGCTTATGTGACACAGGGAGTCAATTAGTGTATTACTAGTGAGTGATGACGAAACTCCTTGTAATTATTCACTGCTAAACCTTAACTTTCTTGTCTATTGCATAACAAAACCTGCACCTCCATTAGCTGAGGGTTAACCTTTTGCCGCAAAGCCAAAATATTAGGTGTTTCAAAGGTGGCTTGAAAGATTTTACTTTCTTGCAGCTCTTCTGATTAAGATAGGTACTAAATTAATCTAGTATGGTGCTCTCGGGGAGTCTAAAATGTAGGTGTTTTGTTTCCGTGTGAGGAGGCACAGGGTGTCTTAAAACAATGCTTCTGGAAGATTTTCACATCTCATTAAAACATAGGCAAACAGTGAAAACGCAGCCCTTGCGTGACTGAATGGGATTGTTAACGTCAGCTTGCTGCTGCTAACTCTGGCTTTTGTGTGTGTTTTCTTTGATGTCTTAGAACTACTTGTCACATGATTAGAAATTCTACAACAGTAAGCCTTTAGAAACTTTTCACCTTGAAAACTACTGCTAACCTGACGAGCACTGATTTTTAGTTGACCGAGGATTGTGGCCCATGGTGTCTTGTTGCGCTCCTGCAAGGTTTTCATCAGGGAAGTCAGTTATTAATGGGCACCTTTGAAAGTTTCTCTTATGAAGTCATTTAGCAGACATTTTTTTAATGTTAGCATGGCTACAGCAGGTGTATATGTGAAGAAGTGTTGTAATGCATGGACCTCTTAGCTAGAGATTAGTGTAATCAGAATGCCTCTGCGAAGGTGTGACATCTGTGCTGTGCCAGCAGAGGGAGTGCACTATTCAGCAATTACGGAATTTGGGGTGTCAGTCTTCCTGGAAGCATTTTGTTAGAATAGAAAAGTTACAGATTAATGACTTTAATACGTATTTCTGAAGATGGTAGGCTAAAATAATAGGTGAGGTCTATTTAAACTCAGTATACACCTAAAAATCCAGAGATGTAGTCAGATTATATTAGTTTCCAGAATAAACTAGGGCTGTTTTGTGGCTTGAGTCTTCATGTTTATGATCAGTGGTCGTCAGCAATTTCACAAAGTTCTCATACAGCTTTTTGTAAAATTTGTATTGTGTCAGCCTCTTCCCATTCAAACATGGTCGTCTTCACATATATAAAAACTTATTGAATACCTACTTGCTGTGTCTTAATAGTGTTTCTCCTTCCATTTGCAAACTTTTTTCTTGACCGTGAACAGCTCCTGCTACTGGGTATAATTGGAGTTTGAGCATAAGCTTCCAGGCTTGAAAATGTTTCCTCCTGCATGAGCCTATTGTGTAATTAAACAGTAGGCATGCCAGATGCTTACTGTTTTGGGGAGAGGAGCACATTAGAGATATGTACCATCTGTAAGTCATTCTTCCAGGGGAACCCATCGAACTAGAGAATCATGGTAGGAAAAAGTAATTTTAGGAAAAGTATGTATGTCCTTTCACTTAGATTTTTTGGGATGTAATCCTGTGAACATTTAGTTCAGTATTTTAGGTTGATACCATCTCTTATCCAGGGGTATAAGTGCATTAAAAAAAAATTAAAATGTTCTGCCTTCTTGCCTGATTAAAAACATGAAGTTTGGGATGGAAGAGAGTGCTGCATTCCTAAGCAAGGAGAGGAAGGTCTGCTGAAAAGGTGGAAAAGGTGAAGGCACAGGAGAGAGAAAGCAGGTTTTGCTAGTACCCATTCAAGCTCTGCTCACTGTATCTCCAGATCTTTGTCACCAAGGTGTCGCATAAGCTGTCTACTGTTATATTCTGGAACGTTGCCACCCACTTCCTTGCCTTTGGAACAAAACTTCCTCGGTGCCTAAAAGGTAACAGTATCTCCTGTCTTCTTGGTAATCTAAACCATGTGCCATAAACAACATCTCTGTTGGACACCATAACTCTTCTGGCACACATGTCAAATAACTCCACTTCGGTTCTGGCTCAAATGCTCCTTAGGCTTGAAGTGGGAAAGTCAAGATACTCAGCACAGTTTGGTTCTGCAGAAACATTAAGGTCTGTTTTGTTGCCACAAGCGTAGGCATTTTTGAAGGGTAATGCTCATCCCTTACCTTTTGACTCATCGTTTTCTTTGTTGGGCAGCTCATTAGATTTCCTAGGGGATATGCAGGATGCAGGAAGGGGTGGTATGCTGAGGGATAAGTCCCCATCTTCACCTCACAGGATAAACAGCAGGACCAACTAGGTTGATGATGTAATACTTTTCCCAGCCTTAAGGGATCTAATACTATGAAAATTTCCCTAATGTTTGAGAACTTGTTTCCCATCAGAGCTTTTAAACATGCTTCTTTCCCCAATCCTATTCCATGCTGTCTGCCCCTATCATGTCCTTAGAGCAGTGTTGGGTTAGGTCACCCATGAACCCCCCCAGTGGTACAATTTTTGGGGCTCAATCAGTCTGGCATGAAGTGTTGTGATTACTGTGATCTGCCTTCAAAGCACCCTGTACACCGCTGACGACAAGCTACACAAAACTATGTAAAACATGTTGGAAATCTTATATCTTGTAAAGTACTGGTTAAAAAAGCAAATCAAACACCACCCTGCTGCCCCCCCAACCACAGTAGGTTGTTTTTAAGCTCTCTGGAAAATGTCACATTTTTATAGTGATATGCAGTACAGGAGTTACTCCATCCTTCATATAATATACAAAACAAGAAGTGCCTTGGGTCTTGATGTTGCCATAAATAGAATGAAGAATTTTTGTTTGTGGTATTTCTCAGGAAAACTTGAGACTTGATGCAGCCTTATACAAGGACTGAGTTGACAGATACATGAGGAAGAAGATGGGGTAGTATGCAAAGTTCCTGTCACAATCTTATCTCGGACTTCTGGGGAGATTTAAACACCAGAACTTTTCTTTAATGATTGCTAGTGGCAGTTCAGGTAACATGGGCTTGTGTTATAATTTTTTGATGTCTCATCGCATTTTGAGACACAAACTAAACATATTTCTGACATGGATTAAAATAACAGGTCAAAAGTCTGGGGTTTTTCACAAACCAGCAAGTGTTGAAGAGCCGAAGTTATAGTTGCTCTGTATAGTTTTCATCTATAGTTCCTTTGTATCAAATGCATCTTCTTGTGTCAATTCACCTTTGCTACATCCTTTGATTTCACCTGGAAAAACAGTTAAACTTGATTTTACTGTTGGATTAACTTATTGAAAAGCCAAGGATGTCAGACTTGCTGTCCTGTGGAAAAAGTGGGTAGGTAATGAGCATAGAGAATAGTTTCCCATGCTTCGGGGAGCCCTTCTTTCTCCTTTGGAAGCTGCAAGAGATACTTAGTATGTGAGGAAAAGCAAGTATGGTATTTCTGTTTGCAGCATCGCAATATGCTAACTGCATTGGGAGTGAGGCATAAACTTGTGTCCTCTTGGAAAATGAGTAGGACTAAATAGTTGGGGAGTGCTGGCTTAGCGGTTGATTAAGCAAGGAGCTGAATTGGTTTGCAAGCTATTATGTTGTGGGGGAACGTAAATTTTAGGCTTGCAGGCCAGGCTTCAGTTGGAAATTGGCATTAACAGAGGGAGGGGGAGAGTAAATTACATGTATGTACATGCCTTGGTGTCTGTGCTAATCTTCGTCTTGATCACCTTACTGATGTTTTATATTGAGTGTCAAATACAAAGGGATAATAGGCCTACAAGATCAAGGATTTTTATCATCACCACACTTGAGAAGTTTATAATTTGCTTAAGACTTCAAAATACATAAATACTCTGTGTTAAACCGAGAGTTCTAGTGTCAGCTGCTCTCTTAATAGAAGAGGAGCGAGAGGTGAATTATAGCAGGTTGTGAATCCCAGGCAGGACAAGGGAATAACTACAAAGTCTGAAACTGAGTTTAGGAAAAGGGGGGAAAAAAAGCAAAAACAAAAAACCCCAAACCAACCAAAAACAATGAAACCCACAACTGATGTAAAATTGGAAGGGGGAGAAGAAGCTAGTATGTTTGAGAAAGAGGGGAAATGCTCTTTTGCAGACCTCTGCATAGAAAGAAAAGCCTGGGGAGCAATAATGCTGAAAGATGGTAGGAAATGACATCTCTCTCTCTCTCTCTCTCTCTCTCTCCCCCCCACTCCCATGAATGTTCAGGTGGGCTGGTGGGGCCTAATACTCTGTCTGTAAAGGTACCTTACCAGAAATTAGATGATAGTTGCTTGTGACCTGCTAGAACCCTATGTGAATTTTTGTATTTGCTGTGTATTGGAGAGGATCACAGTAAGTGGGCCATAATTCTGAGGGTAGTGGCAACGCTGAGTTGTGAGAAGAGATTGCCTTGTGTGTGTGTTCCAGTCTAGTCAAGAGGTTTCTTTACATTTATATTCAAAGTCATAATCAAAGCGGGGGATGACGATTTAGCCAAGTACATAATACAAGTTTATAACCGAAAGAGACAGTTGCCAATGCTTGGAAGAGGAGCAAGTGTTCTGTGAAGGTGGTCATGAATATCATTCAGATGGTCCAGAGGGAGAAATTAGATGCTGCGTTTTCCCACCTTGCTGACTTTGAACCTGAGAGTATGATATACAGGAAGCTGGAACAAGGGAAATGTAGCTGTGATTAAATACTTTTCAGCAATAATCAGGGAAGCACTTGAGATTTTTCTTCAAAGTACAAGTAACTTGGGGAAATTTAAGAAATTCTGGAGTTCTGTGGCTTTTCATAGATTTGGGGTTGAGACAAATACATATTCCACATCTTGAAAAGAGAAAGTTCAGACTATTTGAGTAGTCTTTTTCCTACGTAAAGCTGAGGAGGGGGAGGAGAAGATGCTTATTTTCAGAGCTTTCACTTGTAAACTGGACTCCAAAAGCTTGTGGCTCTAAGTAGGGAAAACTTTCTCTCCCAAAAATGTTGCTCAAAGGAAAGTCACTCACAATGAGCAGCGCTTGCAGGATGTTAAGTTCATAGTTCCCTTTGTATGTCCCATGCCCCTTTCTGGTTAGTGATCTTGCCACGTGGGTTATTGCGTGATTTTCTGTTGAACTGACATCAGGTTTCTTGCCAGTTTTTGCAAATATAGATCATTCTTGTTCAGCTTGGGGTATGAGCTGCATTAAGAAGTTACTGTTTCAAAAGAGATACACTAGAAAAACTTTAAGTAGGTGCTGAGAATAGGTTTCGCGATCAATTTGACTACCAGTGCACGAGTACAATTCCGTAGTTGTTTCAGTGCAAGGTCTGCACGTGAGAGTTGCGTAGGCACAGTGTCAGTTAACTATTTGTTAAACAGCTTGTGCATTTGTGAACTTGTGTGAATCCTCTGCCCAGGCACTATGAATTATCTTATGGGAGCAATGATGTTCTTTACATGGGTGGGTGCACCGCAGGGAATTGCCGGTCTTTTAAGAAGTTATGTTGCTTTGAGGTGTTATAATTTCACCCCAGATTTGTGAATGAGATCTGAAGGGAGCTTCTTAGCTGCATAACAAAGTAGAAAGTATTGTACAAATTCTCTAGCTTCATCCTTTGCTGTACTTGCACAGGCTTAATTACAGATCATTATACCTTTTGGAAGTGGAAAGAGTTACTTTCAGTCGTAACATCTTACCATATAATGATTTCTCCCTGAATATACAACTGTGGTATTAGGTTTCTGGCTTCGGATAACAATTTTGTGGCCCATAATTTGTGAAGGATGACTTTGAATATTTACCTCAGCTTTTCGTACTGTATTTTAGCAGTCTGAGTATCACTTGAAATGTATTCAAAACTTTACAAATTATTATTCTTTCTCTAAGCTCTACTCCTGAGCTATTGCTTGGATCAGAGTGAGAAAGGACAACAACTCAGTGATCACTAAGAATGAATGGGAGATTTTTTTTTTCTGAAGAGAAAACACTGGAAATACCTGGTTTTAACTTCTAACTATTTGTTAGTCCCATAATAGGAGCTTTTAACTGTAGCACCTGTTTTAGAACATAAATCTAGCCATATGGCTGTGCATCTTTGTCTGCAAGTAGGAATCTCTGCTTCTTTTAGACTAAAAGTGGTGTTCCCTTTTCCAAAATTAGAAGATAGAGGACAGGTCTGGTGAGGAAGAGTGGACAATACAACCAGTGCTTGCCAGGCATGTAATAAATGCAGTTGCAGATACATGGACATCAAGAAATGATAGCTGCCTGTAAAAGATTAATGAAACAGTCTGTAATGCATCTCTACCTTAAGTTAGCTATTTGCTGTGAGCATTCTGGAACTTAGGAGCTGGAAGGTTAGGTGTGAAAGAAGTTGACTTATGAAAAAAAAAAAAAAAAAAAGATAGCCCTCCAAACCAAAGGAACTACATCCCAAACTCTATGGTAGCATTATGTGTATATGTGAAATCATTGTAAAACAAACAAGCAAAAAACCTTCAACAACTGCTGCTTGATGGTTGTGTGTTAAACATAACTTGTTGCCAGACTATATAAAATATCGAAGATTAACAACCTCTGATGTCAAGGAGACTGTCCTGAGCAAACTTCTCAGATGCATACACATGCATGCACGTTCTCACTCTGCTCTAATACACGCTTCCAGAAAGAAAAAAAAGTTTTTTTTAAGCTGGCAGTTTTCACGTAGCCTAGTGTCTGGCTACTCTGTCTGAAATACTCTGTCTTGGAAATGTTCACGTTTTCAACTGCTGCGCTGGCATTTCTGTTGAAAGTAGTACTAATTCGGCAAAATGGTCACATGAAGGAAGCCTAAGTGAGTGCAGTGACCACTAACTGAAGGCACTCGTCTTAGGGTAGTTCCCAACCTCTGCTTTAGGTTGCCTGCCACTTTCTTCTTCCTTTATTAGATTGCCTTCAGAGAAAGAAACGCTGTCATAGAGTTTTCTGGCATCCTACATGCTAATACAGCCTCAAGCTTTTGGCATTGCTGAAATACACCCCATTACAGAACTAGCTATCTCTAAATAAGACCTAGCTGAAATTTGGGTTCTGTATCTGGATGGTATTTATTCAGTTCTAGATGTTTGTTGTTAAGCTGCTGATTTCATAATGGCATGTCTGAGATAATAGCTATTGAAGACAAGAGTGTTAACCAGTTTGGCTGTTGTAGATAAAGATCATGCAAGCACATGTGGACACTTATTAGTGGCAAAACTACATTCCTG